>NC_056662.1:91119430-91423764 GCF_018350195.1 Panthera tigris | reverse complement strand
AATTGTTCACTTTTAAAATAAATGGTTAATTTTAGGTTATGTGAATTTTACCACAATTTACAACAACAATAAAAAATAAAAAAATAAGGTGCAAGGACAGGGCTAGTTACAACAGATCCATGGATAGAACTTGGATCACCTGAAAATATAGAAGTGTAACATCCAGTAACAGAGCCTTGATTACCCGGCTAAGCAGTGTAGACTCGTCCTGGTAGGAAACATGATGCCAAATGGTATTTTTAAGCAAGTGATAGACACTTATGATTGACTGTTTATATGGCTTTCCTTTATTACTTACTGTTTGTTAACCTCCTGGAGACTCAGGCTCTTCATCTGTTAACAAGAAACAGCCTATACTTTTCAGTTCTTGAGAGGAGCAAACAAATAATTCACACACATTCCAAGGGCAATGTCTAACACTTGGCAGTGGCTTTCTTCTTTCTTGATTGCTAGAGCACACAGAGTTGTCACCATAACATTCCATGCTATTTTCTAGTTATTTCATGCAAATAAATCTCTTCCTAACAAAGTGGTGACACCTTAAGAAGAAGGACTGGGCTTACATGTCTTAAATCATTTGCAACCTTAAAATCAGTAATAAACATTAAGGGGTGCCTGGGTGGCTCAGTTGGTTAAGCGTCTGACTTTGGCTCAGGTCATAATCTCACAGTTTGTGAGTTCAAGTCCTGTGTCAGGCTTTGTGCTGACAGCTTGCTCAGAGCCTGGAGGCCGCTCCAGATTCTGTCTCCCTCTCTCTCTGCCCCTCACCCGCTCACACTCTCTCTCAAAAATAAATAAACACTAAAAATTGTTTTTAAAAATGCAAAAATTAGTGTTTAATTTAAACATTAAATAAGTAATAATGATAACTTATCACCTAACTTCTATCTTTAGTGTTTTTCAATAGTGAATTTTATTCTAATTGCAATTATTCCTATCTTATAAGGCAACTTACTCTGATTTTCTAACTTATTTGTGGGTTTCCTCCACATCCATCAATTAAGAAAAAAAAACAAGATGAAGCAAATGAAAATGTGAGTCACAATGTAAAAAAAATTTGTGTTCATCTAACTGTATCTCAACAACTTTCCTCCTATTTCTTTGCTTTTCTTGTAGCCTTGTTAATCACAACTCACCCAACAGTGTTTCCCAATTTTTTGCATTCTCTCAGCTTCTGACTGGATAATTTTAGGTGAGCTTATGGCATATACACTTCTTGATTCCCTTCCAGTTCGCCCTTCCTTCCAACCCTCCCTCTCCTCAGATCTAAGCAGAGAGTGGGTGTAGCCTGAGAGCCAAATCCCTGTACTCCGAGTTATTAAAAATTGCAAGCTATGTCCCCAAAAGAATTCCTTCCTTTCCTATTTTGCCCCAGACAAATATTTCTTACCAACCAACCAGCCTTCTTGGGAAAACAGTTCAATTCAATTTAACAAATCTATATTATAAATTTAAACATAATCCTAACTGCCAGAAGTCCAGAGATAAGGACAGAGTCTATTCACTCAAGAATAAGACTGTCCAGGAGGAGATACCATGACATAAATAATCTACCACTATAATAAGGGTGAAAACAGAGGAACCTATGAGTTAACCCAAAGGAGAGAATAAGGTTCTCTGCTCATGATGATGAGGTGATGAAGGCGATGAAAATAACAAGGCACTTGGACATGCTTAAGAAAATAAGAAGTTGGGGGCGCCTGGGTGGCTCAGTCGGTTAAGCGTCCGACTTCAGCTCAGGTCACGATCTCGCAGTCCTTGAGTTCGAGCCCCGCGTCGGGCTCTGGGCTGATGGCTCAGAGCCTGGAGCCTGCTTCGGATTCTGTGTCTCCCTCTCTCTGACCCTCTCCCATTCATGCTCTGTCTCTCTCTGTCTCAAAAATAATAAACATTAAAAAAAAAGAAAATAAGAAGTTGGAAAATAGATTCCAAGGCTGTGTGGACCCTTCAGGCAAATGGTGAGGTTGGAATGCAAAGAGAGAGAGCAGGAAGGAGTCATGGGTGAAAGTGAAAGGAATGAGTGTGGATGGGGAGGTGAAATGGCAAAGAGTAGAAAGTAACAAGATTGTGATTTCTGAATAATACCTGCCTCTTATGGTGATTATGAGGATCAATGGGAAAACATTGTTATTTCAATGTTTTGGTTAAGCAAGCAATAATGTTAGATAGCTCTCAATACATTCATAAGAATTTAATGATCAGTCCTGATATTCACTTTTAAAGCCTAAAGCAGTCAAATATTGTTATTCCATTACATATTTAGCTAGTACTGTTAAAATTACTTTTCCTTTAGTGATAAGGATATTTCCATAAGCAAGACACATTTCTTCATGTTTACCTACTTATATACATCTGTTAAGCAATATACAGTACTTTGCTTCTCATGTTTTAAACTACAAATATATGTACTATATACTATATAAAGATACATATTATAATACATATTTGAATGAAATGTAGACATGTAATGTATATGCAGTAAATAATGTATATAAATGTATATACTATATGATATATGAAACATTATATATAGTATATCACATGTGATATATATTACGATAGATGCTATACATACATCATATCCTACTGTAGTATTACTTCTGCAACTTGGCTTTTTTAATTCAACATTACACTTTAAAAATTCATTCTTGTTAATATATGTGCCATGATTCATTTATTGTTACTGCTACTAACTATTCCGTTATGTGAATATACCACAGGAGGATTTCAACTGTATTGTTAATGTTTTACTTCTCAACACCTGGTTGTGTGTATAGGTGTTAACTGTATTATTCATTACACCTCTTTGTAAGTGGTAAGTGTTTCCATGCTGCACACCTTAAACTTACACAGTGTTGTATCTCAATCATATCTCAGTAAAATTAGGGGAAAATTTTTACGCTAAAAGAAAAAAATAAGTTATCCAATGTCTGGTTTCACTCAGTGTTCTATACAGACAAAATCATATACTATGCAACCATGTAGAGTCACTTCAGATTTCTCTGGTTTATCTTGGGAGATATTCCTTTAAACCTCTGCCATAATGTCCTGACATCTTTGGAGCTGAGATGGGGTGAAGCTTGATCTCAGGTAATAGAGGCAGGGAAGGGAGCACAGGAGGCCAAGTAATCAAAACTGAAAATAAACCAAATACCTTCAAAGGCCTACACTGACTCATACATAAAACTGAATACTTTTTAAGCTAGTTCTACTTTTCTTTCTTTTTCACTTTAGGTAAGCTTTAGTTTCATATACATTTGTCCATTAGAAAAATACTTAATATTGTTAAGTTGACATTTATTGAGGATTTCTTTAAAAATAAAGAAAAAAGCAAATGCAGTAATAAAATACTAAAATTTAAATGATATTCATAAGATTATAAAATGCCACTTATATATAGAAAGGTTCTTTATATGATTAAATTTACCAGATCCAATAAATATATTTTTAAACTTTCAAGCCAAGTAACTTTAATAGCAAAAGAGAGAGGGAAGGAAATAGGCCAAGAGTGATAAAGATGATCAAGAGAAGATTTAACAATGCTCCCACTGGATTTGGATCTGTCTAGCTGATATATTTATCTGTTTATCACTTGTTGGGAGTATAATATGGTGCATGTGATTTCAGTCTTTATTTCTCTGATTATTGTTTTACTTTGCTTTGCTTCCTCAACTTGCTTCAAAATTAAGGATTTGTTAATTTTAACTTAATTACATGGTGACCTGTATTTTTCTTGATGATTCCTCATTCTAACATCTGCTTTCACCTGTCTTCACTATTATTGGCATACCAAAAACTTCCGCTCTCCCTCTTGCCCTGGAAGCCTAGGCAAAATTAATTTCAAAGAACAGAACAGGAATAATTCTTCTCTTTGGATTTCATCTTAATAGAATTTCATATCAGAGTCACATCTTGGTGTGATGTAATTTTCTGTAAAGCCTTACACTCTACATTTTCAAAATGCTCCCCTGGGAATGTTTTATGGGCATTGAACTGAACTTACAAATTTAACGGCTCTTTATGCATGTCTGTGTATGCATCTGTGTGGAGGGGGGAGGGGATGGTAAAGGCTAAATGTTTATGTTTACACTTTTAAAACGAATCTCAGTATATCATAGAATGAATTCCTAAAATTTACAAGAAATTTATTTTAGTGGCTGTAAAAAACAATCTCTTCCTTTCTTACAGTAGTGATTGAGTGTGTTCCACGGAGCACTAACAATTCCCTAGCTTATCTGCAGCCTTGTTTATGTTCCAAGCCAATGTACATGGCAACACAGATGTCTTTTCTTTGTAGGATTTAATAATTTACTCATAATGTTTAATCAAAACTAGACTACCTCAATGGGATTTCATCACAAACTGTGCTGGTCTTCCCATTAACTTTGACAAGAATTTTGTTAATGGAAGGAGGAAATAGATGCAATAGACAAAATTTGAGAAACACCATCCTATATCATGGGATTTTGTCCAAAATTACAAGTCAAGAAATGATAAATGTACAAAGATTGGAAGCCTGATTTTTGGCAATTCCTATCAAAAGGCTTAAAATGATGCATATCCTTTCATCAAGCAATTCTACTCTTAGAAATATATTCTAAGAATATAAACCCAGATATACAGAAATACAACTATGGGGATATTCATCACAGCTTTCTTCATAGAAATGAATCTGAAACAACTAATGTCCAACACAAAGTCTTGGTTACATGATAGTGTCCATATGACTGGATAATATACAGCCAAAAAATCTGTGGTTGTAGAAAAATATTCAATGGTAAATGGAAATAGCATAAACTAATTGTCAGTATCCATAATCCCTTGTTCTCCGTAAATAAAACCCTGATTTTATCTGGAGAGGCTTGAAGGCCAGCTAAAAACTAAAAGGACTGACCAATGATGTGTAAGTGAATGTTGTTTCAAGACCTTCCAGGAGAGCTACCTAAAGACTGATATATCTTCCATCTGAAGTTTCTTTTGTTTCCTTGCTTTTCCTCTAATTCTAGCCTGTAAAACAGACTTTATTACTGAGTTCTAGAAGCTTTCTTGTGACCTATAGAATGGAAGGCATATGTAAACATGACAAAGCAAAAAGAGGAAGTCTGGATTTCTGAGTCTGTGGTGACATCAATCATTCCAGACATGAACTATCCACCTCTGGAATACTTTATGTGAAAGAAAACATCTTCTGATTTGTTTAAGCAACTATTAATATGTTAATATCACTTAAATAAAACTTTGGATGACATAACAGACTATCCCCAAAGTAATAGTTTAATTTTATTTCTAAAATAATGTATATATTTGCATACATGCATAAACATGGATATTCATAGATTAAAGCATAAACATATATATATTTGTAGATTAAAAATATGATAAGATCTGTATGAAAAGATTGACAGTGATTAAAAAGACACGGGTAATTTTTTTATTTTATTATTTTTGTTTATTGGAAAAAATACTGAAATTGAAAAGGTGTCTATATGTGTGTGTGTATATATATTTTTAAGTTCACCAATAAAGAGTGAAGCTGAAAAATCCTAGTCACTCACCGTCAACCCTAATAAATGCCGAACCCCGTCTGTGCTCCCTTTCTCTCTACCCGCAAATTGTGTGGCCCCAGGCATGCCATGTACCCTTCAGGACCTGTGAACAAGAAATGTTTTTTCAAAGTTCCCAACAGTTGTTGCTGAGGTGCATCTTGCAATCATAGCAAGAACCACAACAGCTGGTCCAGCCACAACACTGACTCCACTTGGGGAAATGTGTATGGGGGTCTGTCATAAGTACCACAGGCCCATATAAGTGATCCAGGCATTCCTAGACATCTCTATCAATAGGCTGAGACCAATACAAAACAGAATTAGAAAAGAGTCAGAAGTTAATTAATATGGCATTAGTAAGTTCTTACATGTCAAGAATGGCTTTAAATATAAATGGAATAAATTCACCAATCAAAAGATATAGAATGGTTAAGTGCATTAGAAAAAAAATACACACAGACTAAAAGTGAGGGGATGGAAAAAGATATCCCATATAAAGGGAAGCCAAAGCAAGCAGTGGTAGCTATATGAACTTTAAGCCAAAGACTGTGACATGAGACCAAAAAAAAAAAAGGTCATTATATACATTATATAATGATAAAGGAGTCAGCCCATCAAGTGGACATAACATTTTTAAATATTTATGCACATAACACTGGAGCACCTAGATGTATTAAGGAATATGAACAGAAATGAAAGTAGAAATAGATAGCAATACAATACAAGTAGGGTACTTCAATATCCCACCGTCAACAATGGATATATCATCCAGACAGAAAAATCAGCAAGGAAACATTGAACATAAAATACGTGTTAGATCAGATTGACCTAACACACTATCTACAGAACATTCCATTCAATAGCAGCAGAGTACACATTCTTTCAAGCCTGCAGGGAACATTCTCCAGGATACATCAGATATTAGGTCACAAAATAAGTCTTAGCAAATTCAAGATTAAAATTATACCATGAAAATGTCATTATTTAGGGCATGGTACACATGGCTTAAAAAATCTACCAAAAACTGTATTGGTTTATTATTAAATTGTACTTGGGAAAAGCAAGGTTCAATGTCTACCATCTTCCTTACCTGTGAATGAATTTCAGATCAATTAAAAGTTTAAATAAAAATGATACTCTCAACAATTTAAAAATAAGGGTAAACATTTTCCTTTGGAATGGAATAAAGTCATTCTATGCATGACACCAACAGAAATCACAAATGAAAAATTAACATATTTCTGCATGAAAATTATATAAGCAATATCCATTTGTGTAGAAACAAAATTAAAATATAGTAAGTGGGGGAAAAAGACTGCATATGAAGTTTTAAACACTTAAACTCAGTACATAAACAAAATTAAAATTGCGAGGTGACATTAGTAAGAAAGCAAAATAGAAAGGCCCAGACGCTCCTTTCTCTATGGAGACACCAATTCAAATACAATACACAGACCAATTCCATTTCCGAGAAATCCAGAATCCAGTTAAGAGGTTTTTACACCCTGTGTGAGCATGAAACCAGCCACACTGGAGCTGGTACAATCACTTTTGGCATTCCCACAACTCAACAACAACAACAACAACAACAACAACAACAACAACAATCTAATCAAAAAATGGGCAAAAGCCTTTAACAGATATTTCTCTAAAGAAGAAATATAAATGGCAAAAAAGTACATGGAAAGGTATTCAACATCATGAATCATCAGGGAAATGCAAATCAAAACTGCAATGAGATATCACCTCACACCTCACACCTATTATAAAAATAAATAAATAACAAATATTGTCAAGGATGTGGAGAAACTGAAACTCTTGTGCCCTAGTGATGGAAAAGTTGAATGGTACAGACACTATGAAAAACAATATGGAGGTTCCTCAAAAAATTAAAAATAGAACTACTATATGATCCAGTAATGTATTTCTTGGTATTTATTCAAAAGAATTATAGAAAGAATATCAAAGAGATATTTGCACCCCCATATTCATTGCAGCATTATTCATAATAGCCAAGAGGTGGAAACACTTAAATAGTTATTGATGGATGAATGGATAAAGAAAATACATGGATCGGAATATTATTAAGCCTTTAAAAAGGAAATCCAGTCATATGTGACAACCTAGATGCTCCTTGGGACGTTACGATAAGAGAAATAAGCCAGTCACAGAAAGACAAGTACCACCATGATTCCACTTATATGAAGCATCTAAATTAGTCAAATTCATAGAAGCAGAAAGCTGAATGGTGTTTGCTAGGAGCTGGAAGAGGGTGAAATAGAAAGATACTGTTCAATGGGTATACAGTTTTGAGTCATGCAAAGTGAAATGTTCCAGAGATCTGTTGTACAACCTTGTGCATATAATTAATACTGGACTATACAATTGAAATTTGTAATTTGGGTAGGTTTCATGTTCAGTATTTTTCCACAATTAAAAAAAGAAAAATTAAACCTCATTAGAAAGTGAGTAAAAGTATGTATAGATAAGAAATGACTAGTGAACAGAAAAAAAAATCACAGAAAAATGTTCAGCCTCAGTATTAATCAGAGAAACCTATAATAAATAATAGAAATATACCTCACATTTCAAATAATAAAAAGTAAGAAGAAGAATAGTTGAAGTTAGTGAGAATGGGGGGGGAGGGGGCTAGGTAATCTCTAGCTCTGGGGATGAGACTTTAAATTAGAATTTCTAGGAGACAATTCAATGTGTTGTATCAAAAACCATTATAGCATACAAATCTTTTGTTGGGAAAATAAGTAAAGTTATGCAGCATAAAATGGCCAAGGGGACTAACATAAGCTCTAGTTCCTAGTTTAGAGCCTCCTCTTCTGGGTTCTTCTTCCTGCCCTGCTTGCCCTGTGCACCAAATTACTACTAATGTGGAATGTGGAAGTAACAGACGATAAATTGTCCCCCATGCTTGTGCTCGGGACTCAGATCTCCAGAGAAGGGTCTCTGAACCGGCAGGTGTAAAATAAAATTCCAATCCACCAAGATATCCTAGTGCCACTTGGTTTTTCCACCAGAGATCCACAGTTCCTTGACCCCTTTAATACAGAAAACCCAATTTTACTTATTATACTACCCTAAAGAAGTACTTCAGCATCATTTCTGGCATTTTCCTATAAAGTTAAAATGTTTAAGTTAAATTTCAAAATAATTTGATTATAACAAAATTGGAAGCCATTTTTGGCCTCCTGGGTGGCTCAGTCGGTTAAGAATCCCAACTCTTGATTTTGGGCTCAGGTCATGATCCCACAGCTCGTGGGACTGAGCTCCCCATCAGACTCTGTGCTGACTGCTTGGGATTCTCTCTCTCTCACTCTCTCTCTCTGCCCCTCCCCTGCTTATGCCCTCTCTCAAAAAAAAAATATATATATATATATTGGAAGCCACCTAAAGTACAAGTATTTACTTAACTGTGGTGTACCTACACAATGGAAGAAAGTGTTATAATTTTAAATGGTTATATAAAAATTAAAGAAAACAGAAAGAACATGGAGTTATAAAGCAGTGTAGAATATTGCAAGACCATTTGGAATTTAATAATAGTTCAAAAATTAACCAGTTATTCTGAATGATGAGATTACAAAGGATTTTAATTTTCTTTTGGCTTATCTGCTCTTCAAAATTTTATCATTAAAATGTGTTACCTTTGCAATAATTAAAATAAAATAATATAGCAAGGACAATGTCTTAAGTGGAAAGCAAAGCTTGTATCTCATTTCTCCTCTTCTAACATTTAATTTAGTTTGTGGGAGTTGATGGTGTAATTTCCCAAGTTGGCATTAATGAATTTGTACTAAAAGTTATTGTGATTATTTCCCTTCAATTCTGATGGATGTCACCTTTTATCCCCAGTAATAAAAACAACAAGCAATCAACAGTTAGGTTTCCAAGCTGCTTGTATAATATCCGGAAAATATATGTATCCATTTTACTTTGAAAAATTTTGCCTTGCTCCTGTTAGTCTTCAGATATAAATCAGTGTCTTTCTCAAGTGGAACACAAAGGAAAAGAGAACACCTTAATGGATGCTATTTAACCCAGCAACATATTTGATTTTAGTCCTCATCTTTGCATCATTTCATTGCAAACTGTGTGCATATTTTTTTCATGTCTGTCATTACAGAGACATAGAAGTTACTTTCACCTTCCATAATTTTGCTAGCATTTTAATTACCCATTGCCATCTGCCTACAAGTTCAGAACTGGTTTAAGACTAGAATGTAATAAAAGAGGAACTAACTGTAATGCGTATTTCCCCGATACCTTTCTTCTCACTTTTGACACATCTATGGAGTTCTTCAGATATTGCAGTTTGCTTACTTTTGACTGATTTACACACATGAAACCATATCATGTGCATTGCTTATCAATCTCTGAAGAAATCTTACATTTGAAAGGGAGATTATGCTGCAAACTTCCTATTAAAATGATGCAAAGCTGAGTAATTCAGGCTGCATTTCAATGCCTTGAAGATAATGAATTCTCATTTTATTCATCAATTCAAATGATATGATATAGCATCTTAGCAGGGTGCAGTTTTTCTAACACTATCAAGCTATGTTCATCAAATGATGTGGAAAAACATATTGCAGACAGCTTGGCAAAATTGCAGGGAGTTGGGGGAGGGGGAGGTGTTGATATAGAGAAAAGAAAGAACCTTAGAGGTCAAGTGACATTTCCCAAATACAGATTACATATCCATGTCTTTGGTTTTCATTCATTTATCTTCCTTGCTCCCATTCCTCCAACTAAAGCATGTTAAGGTCCTCTAACCCATAAATCTCTTAATAACTTGCCCAGGGAAATGTTGATCTTTCTCGGAAGCTGCCAAATTAGAGCTTGTTTGCAATGATTAGTGGTTCCCTCCATAAACTCTGGAGGGAAGAAATTGGAGAGTGAAGGGAATGTCTTTTATTTAGTCTGATCTAAGCCAGAGGTGGCTGTCCCAGGGACACATTTGATGTGTTTGCTTGGCCCACACTGTGATTTATGTAAATACTTAGGTAGTTCCTAAAATATAAAAATTCGGGGATTCACATAGGTATTGAGATGTCTGCTGCCCTTAAAATATAGAAGAGCCAGACACAATGGGCATGGCGACCGGAGCAAGGATTTGATTAGCAGCTGTCATCTATACAAAGGGCATTTTGCCAATCTCCACCAGGCTCCTGCCACCACCTTTGCTGTCTTTCTGGCCACATTATCTATTGGGCTTTGCAATCCCTCATATAAGCCTTCAGGCATTCTCTTGTAATGGTTTCCTGAATATGCTTATAGTGATATAATTGGCATGGCTGTTTATCTGAAGTGTCACTTGGTCAGTTCAAAAATGTTAGCAGTGGCTGAAAAAGTGAGAATAGAGAAGGTGAGCACATTGCACAAATTCTACCAAAGAATTTATTTTTTTAACTTTCAAAACCTCAACAGAAGTATCATAAAATCATTAATATAATTATGATGGAAAAAGTTCTATAAAAATCGGAAAAGTCTATCAATATACATATTAAAAATAATGAAAAATCATGCATGCTGAATTGTATGAACCAACTGGATAACACTTTGTTCATGTTGTTTCTTACCAGCTGGTTTTCTTCTTGTCTACTGTTTAAAAAAAAGTTTTTTCTTCTCATGAGCACACTTAAATAGTTTTGCATATTCGGTACACACATTTCTCATCCTGTTTCATTCTCAGTAATCAGAATCACTTAAAAACCAAATAGATCAAAAGTCTCCTAATTTCCTCCAGTCAATAGCTCAGTCTTTCTCTCTCTCTCTTTCTATGGCTGCACTCTCTTTCTGTCTCTCTCTCCTCCTCTCTTCTTTTCTTATTTAATTCAGAACTCTTGAAATAGACTGAAGAAGCATCTGTGCCCTTAGGGAATGGGGCCCCTACAGTAGGTGATAAGCAACATTTTCTGCATCATCTGCTAAAAATACACATTTCTAGACTCTACCCCAAGCCTATTGAATCAGAATCTCTGAGTGCAAGATTGGACATCCGCCTGCAGTGATTTTAATGCTCATCAAATTTACACCCAAATCCTTAGAATAATACAAGGACAATTCAGCACCAAGATCAGAGGCATGTGCCCTCCTTAAATATGCAGTCCCTATTTTAATGATAGGTTGCGTTTCTGGCAACTAGGTATGGCAGAAGTCAGAACACAGAAGAAGTATTCAGATAACAACAGTACTTGACCCTACTTTTCAAATCATGTATTTATCCTCCTCTCCAACTCTTTCTCCACAGAACTTGATAACCATTCAGTACAGCAAATTATATGAATTTTGTGAAATTTTCAAGCTGGCCTCTGGCAGATACATGATCTTAAGTTCGACTTATTTTTCTCTTTGATATAAAATTCAATTCTGATTATACAAGAGGCAAGCTAGTTAAAAAAATCTGAAAACTCGGAAAAATAAAAAGAATTAAAAATCACCCCAGTCATGATTTTTAAAATGTATTTCCTCCCAGTCTTATTAAATAATCCATTAAAAGAGTAATTTTTGTTTGTTATATAGTTGTTATTTTTAATGCTTTTTTAATTTTTTTAATGTTTATTGATTTTTGAGAGAGAGAGACAGACAGACAGAGCATGAGTGGGGGAAGGGCAGAGAGAGAGGGAGACACAGAATCTGAAGCAGGCTCCGTCCAGGCTCCCAGCTGTCAGCACAGAGCCTTATGTGGGGCTCAAATTCACAAACTGTGAGATCATGACCTGAGCCAAAGTCTGACACTTAACCGACTGAGCCACCCAGGCGCCCCTATTGTTAATGTTTTTCAGTGAACAGAATGATAGTCGTATAGGGAATTCCATAAAATGGTTTTTTTCAATATTTCATTAATTCAGTTTCTGCCAATAAACAGAAGTATAAAAATCAACACCTGAATGTTTCCAAATATAGTAAAATAATCATGTGTGTTTTATATTTATGCTTTTCCAAATTTCCTTATTGTAAATATCATTGTAATTAACAAAGTTAGAAATACACTCTTATTTATTTGTTTTCTGAGATTAAAACTCAAAATATAGAGTTCCAATGATTACGTTTAATTGTGTTATATATCACAAATTGCCTTTTAGAAAAGTTATAACCTTTACTCTCAACAGCACATTTCCATTTCCCTTCAGCTTCACCAACACTGAATATATTAATATTTTAATATTTGCTTACCTGTGAAAAATAACCCATTGTTTAAATTTGCATCTTTTCAACTCCAATAATGTTGAGTATTGTTCCTAAGTTAACTGGATTTTTTTAAAAGTTATTTCTTCATGTTAAAAAAAAATTAACAAGGGGGGGGCACCTGGGTGGCTCAGTCTGTTAAGCATCTGACTTTGGCTCAGGTCATGATCTCACAGTTCATGGGTTCAAGCCCCAGGTAGGGCTTTGTGCTGACAGCACAGAGCCTGGAGTTTGCTTCAGATTCTGTGTCTCCCTCTCTCTCTGTCCCTCCCCCCATTTGTGCTCTGTCTCTCTCTGTCTCTCAAAACAAATGTTAAAAAATAATTGAAAAAAAGTTATTTCTTTATTTTGTACTAGATGTACATGTTGTTTGACCTTTTTTTTTTTTCCTGTGGTGGTAGCTTTTTTCCTAATGGTTTGTAAAATTGTTTATAAATTAGTTCTTTACTGGTCATACCCATTATATATTTACCATAACTTGGTTTACAGTGATGCTTGAGATACAGAAGTTTTAGTTTTTATGCCAGTCTAATAGATCATCTTGCTCTTTATGGTTTTTGTTTTGGCATCAGGATAGCTCTTCTCAACTTTGTTACAAGTTTGTCAATATTTCCATCACTTTTGGAGTCATTTGGGTAACATATGTTCTTCCCAGAAACAATTATTTCACCCAGTGGTTGAGCTTTAGGGAAATATGAATACCCCTTCTTGATTGGGAACTAACTGACCCCCAGATGGGTTTCAAACTATCAGATTTTTCTGGAGTAACAACTTGATCAGTTATGTCTGTGGTTTGAGGACATAGGAACTTTCTCATAATTCATATGACTTAAAATTAATCTTTTAGTCTTCAGAAAAAGAAAATCTATGGAGACTGAATGTGGATTAGTCACTGCCTAGAGCTGAAAGCAGAGGAATATAGCTAGAGAGTACCAAGTTTCTTCTGGGGGTGATAAAAATATTCTACAGAATATACTAAAATCTACGGAATTGTACATTTCAAAATGGTCAAGTTTGTGGTATGTGAATTATATCTCAATAAAGCTGATTTTTTTAAAAATTATTTCAAACTCGGGCATAGCTAAAGATCTTGGACTTCCAATCACAGGCAGAACATTTACTGTCTAGAATGAAGACTGACCAGAGAGCACTTTATCTGCAAGAAGACAGAAGGAAAACACAAACATATGGAAGAGACTAAGTACACCATGTTCAGTTCTGTCCCCTAAACTCCCAGTTAAAAGAAGTCCAGAAGGATTGAGTAATAGAACCAGTCATGAAGAGGAATGTACCTCCACTTGCAACCTGGAGTTTCCATTCTAGGGAAAATTGAGAATTTTCCAGATTCCCAGTTTATAAATTATATCCTGGAACGCAACTACTCCCTTATCCTAATGCTTCTCAAACTACACTGAGCACCAAAATCACTTCGGGGACTTTTAAACAGCTAGGGCTTAGATCCCAACCTCCAAGATTTTAATTCAACCCCACCAGGGAGGGGACTGAGTATTAGGTTTTTGTGAAAGTTCCTACATGAAAGTCAATGTTGGAAACCACTGAATTGATGTCTCCATTTCCTCTGTTTCTGTGATTATTTAGCTAATCAGATCTTGTTTACCTCTTTGTGTTTTTTTTCCCCTCTTTCATTTTCTGTCCTTTATACTAGCTAACTGGTTTCTCTGTCTCAGAACTTCTCTATACCAACTTCAGTTATATCAACTTAGCCAACTTTATCTGGAAAAATCTTAGAAATGATTGGTTGGACCCCACCCCTTACCTGCTAAACCAGAAACTCTGGTGGTGGGTCCCAACCATCTGTATATTTACAAGACCTGCAGGTGATTCTGTGGTTTGAGAATCCACATGCCTGAGTTTTAGGATCTAGGCTCTATTTAATTTTTTACTTGGGTGGTTGTTCCTATCTCCTGTTTTCCAAAAGCACAAAAACAGACACACATACAGAGATTTCTTAAGAATTCAGGTATTTTTCTTGTTTTCTGTGTTATTATTTTATTTTATTTTTATTGACTCTTTCCTTCTGTTTTGTTGATTCCTGAACTTTTTGAATTGTCTTAACTTGTTAATTTTCATTCCTTAGTAATTTATATATTTCAGATCATGAATTTTTATTTGATATTTGCTTTAACTATATGTGTATATGATACATGTTTCCTATTTTCTGGATTATTTTCTAGATATTTTGAAAATACAGCTTTGTTTAATACAGAGTTATTGCTCATCCAGTCGGTTGGTACTTTGATTTTGATTCCTTACTTTAGTTTTATTAAATTGTGTTTAGAAATTATGGCCGGCTTTATTTATACTTTTGCAATTTGTTTAAACTTTCTTTGTAGCAGGATATATAATCAATTGTAACTTTTGCAAATGTTTTATAGGTGCTTAAGAAAAGTTATAATCTCACACTGAGATATCACCTCACGCCAGTCAGAGTGGCTAAAATAAACAAATCAGGAGACTATAGATGCTGGAGAGGAGGTGGAGAAACGGGAACCCTCTTGCACTGTTGGTGGGAATGCAAACTGGCGCAGCTGCTCTGGAAAACAGTGTGGGGGTTCCTCAAAAAATTAAAAATAGATCTACCCTATGACCCAGCAATAGCACTGCTAGGAATTTACCCAAGGGATACAGGAGTGCTCATGCATAGGGGCGCTGGTACCCCAGTGTTTATAGCAGCACTTTCAACAATAGCCAAATTATGGAAAGAACCTAAATGTCCATCAACTGACGAATGGATAAAGAAGATGTGGTTTATATATACAATGGAATACTACTTGGCAATGAGAAAGAATACAATACGGCCTTTTGTAGCAACATGGATGGAACTGGAGAGTGTTATGCTAAGTGAAATAAGTCATACAGAGAAAGATACCATATGTTTTCGCTCTTATGTGGATCCCGAGAAACTTAACAGAAGACCATGGGGGAGGGGAAGGGGAAAAAAAAGTTACAGAGAGGGAAGGAGCCAAACCATAAGAGACTCTTAAAAACTGAGGATAAACTGAGGGTTGATGGGAGGTGGGAGGGAGGGGAGGGTGGGTGATGGGCATTGAGGAAGGCACCTGTTGGGATGAGCACTGGGTGTTGTAAGGAAACCAATTTGCCAGTGAATTTCATATTAAAAAAAATAAAAATACCTTTTAAAAAATAAACTTAAAAAATAAAAAAATATTTAAAAATTTAAAAAATTAGAAAAGAAAAGTTATAATCTTAAGGATATATATCTGTATAATATGCATACATGTAAATATTATGCTATACAGTTTGGTTCATAAAAATTCATAGTACAACCTTGTAATGAATGAACTCTAAGTTTTGCTATTATATGAAGAACTTCCTTATCATTAAAAAATAATTCTGCCTTGGGGCACCTGGATGGCTCAGTGGATTAAGTCTGACTCTTGATATTGACTCAAGTCATGATCTCACAGTTGTGGGATCGAGCCCCGCATTGGGCTCCACACTGGCCATAGAGCCTACTTAAGATTCTCTCTCTCCCTCTCCCTCTGCCTCTCTCTCTGGCAAAATCATCATCATCATCATCATCATCATCATCATCATCACCCTGCCTTGAATTCAACTCTTTCTGACATTAATATTTTGATCTCATTTCTTTTCTTTTATGTGTGTGTGTGTATGTGTGTGCCAGCAGATGTTTTGCACACCCTTTTACTTGCAATATGTTTGAAACACATCGTTTTACATGCATTTCTGGTATATACCATCTAATTTTGTGTCCTTTTCTAAGGACATTTCTTTATCTATCTTTATCCATCAGACCTGTTCCATGCACCACTTCAAATTTTCTCATTCCAGCCCCAGCTGCAGTGACCAGTTCCATTCAGACTTACATCATTTTCCTACAACTGCAAGACACAGTGGTACCTTAAGTAGCATCTCTCAGCTCCTGCCCCAAGTCTTCTCCGATGCCACCGACACCCCTGGGGCTCTAATCAGCATTCACAATTGGGTGACATGGAAGTGCAGGAAATTTAAAACCCAATGAGGCAACGCTTCACCAATTAGGACTGGAGCCCCATGGAAAATGTATCACCTTTCTTCCTGGGACACATGGCTTTGAGATATATTCCATAATGAAGTAGCCCTAGCAGTGACCAGTTTCATAAAACTCTCTTGCATTGGCTCTTCCTCTCTTCCCGTTTCATCCCCTGTCCCTCACACCTGCTCCCTGGAATCATTTGCCTAAATAACCTATTCACACATAAGTAGTTTCAGTCTTCACTTCTGTTAGAACTCCCACCAAGATACTCTAATCAGCAATCACCCCCGATTCCAGGTACACCAGCCTTCTGTTGCTCTTAACACACTGACCTCATTGCAGGCTCTCATACTTTTGCACTCACTCTTCTCCCTCCCTCACACACTGTCCCCAGATTTTTGTAATACTATCATTGGTTAGGTCCAAGTTCAAATTCCAGCTCTCCAAAGACACCTTCTCTAAGCAGGATAGCTAAAGTAGCCACCTCCCCATCCCCAGATATCCTCTAACCTACTTTCCTGTTTAATTTCATAATATTACATACTGTTCATCTCTCTCTGTTAAAATATACACACAGTATAGCAGGGGACTCTGTCTAATCTAACGCCTTACCCAAAGCAATTGGAAATGCCTCAATTATTGGAGTATTTGCTGAATGAATAAATTCTCTAAGAAAATTTTTCTCTGAATAAGAGACTTTGCCACTTTCACATGTAATCATATATATATATATATATATATATATATATATATATATATATGTGTGTGTGTGTGTGTGTGTGTGTGTGTATATATTTGCTTTGTTTTAAAGCTCACTTTGTCTTCTATATCTTGATATTTGGTTTCTATTTTCCTTATTTTATGTGTCATTCGGGTGTTACCTTAAGTAACATGGAAGCTTTATTGTCCAGATTATGTTCTTCTGATGGCTACTTTGATAGCTTTTAATAATCTACCTAAATTTACCTAAATCACTATTTCTTGGTTTTCTATCTGTATAAATTACCTATAGACTCCTGGAAAAAAAATATAAGGAAATTAATACCCATATTCCTCCCACTTCCTTTGGGCCCTTATGATTTTAGCTTGTTATATTGTGATTATTTCTCTATTATGATATTGATATTAGATTTAAAAAGATCTTTCTATTATTTGGAATTCATGGTTCTTTTTTCTAGGGGAAAAAAGATTTGTGCAAATGTCCCATGTGGTCTGGAAAAGAAGGTGTCATTTCTTTAGTATACAAAGTCTGAAAGATATTGAAATAATGAGCCATTAAATTCTATTACTGATATTTTCCATATGTTCATTTTTTCTATCTGATGTTTTAAAGATTGAAAGACATGCTTTAAAATCCCTATTATTATTATTTTCTCTCTATTTCTTCTTGATCTAAGTATATAAAGTACTTTAGAATATTTTTATTTCTGTATTTAATTGCTCCTTACAAAAAAGAAAAAGACCCTCCATAGTTTTTAGTGCTTTTTGTGCCTTAATTTCATTTTATCTACTAAGAAGTTTTGGTACTTCCTTCGTTCTACTAGGTTTGTTTTCTTGATATTTTTTTCCCCAAAATTTTAACTTCTTTAGTTTTCTAGCTTTAGATTGTATGAAGTAATTGGGTTAAGGTTTTGTTTCTGGTTTTGTTTTAGGCCCAGTATGTTCATCTTTACTTTTTTTTTAATTTTTATTTTAATCACCCTGTGCTCATCACAAGTTCTCTCCTTAATCCCTATCATCTATTCACCCAATCCCTCACCCACCTCCCTTCTGATAACCATCAGTTTGTTCTCTAGAATTAGGGGTCTGTTTCTTGGTTTCTCTCTCTCTCTCTCTCTCTCTCTCTCTCTCTCTCTCTCTCTCATTTTCTTTCTCTTTGTTTGCTTCATTTCTAAAATTCCACATATAAGTGACATCATATAGTATTTGTCTTTACTAATCTTTACATTTTAAAAATACATATTCACATTTTATTTATTGTTATATTAATTCTCTCGGTAGTTTCAAGAATTCTGTTATCTCACTGCACCTGCCTCATTAAAGCAAACCCTTGTTTGCTAAGATGTTGGCAAAGTCCAGTCTAACAGAGGCTCTTGGGAGGTGGCTCCTTCTCAGGAGTCCTCCTCTCTCACTCTCTTTTCTCACATGCAACATCTGTCTTAGCATCAGCCTAAGCCTAGAGTTGCCTCCTCTTTAGAAAGAGGTGTCTTATAGGCCTGCAGGACAGGAAAATTGGAATGAGCAGTTTTGAAAAATTCTACATTATATCTTGGAGGACAACATCCCCCTTGCCTTGATATGCTTTATCTGTAGGTTGAATTTTCATTATGTTGAAAAAGTGTGATTGAAACAAATAAATTAATATATTGGCAATGCACCCAGGGTGGAGGAGTGGGGCAAGGGAGAGAATATGGTTTGTTCCTACTTTAGATCTCAAACTTATCTGCCCCTTTGGGAATCTGTCTTTTCTCTTCATGTGGCTCAACTCAGCTTAGCATAAGATTTCATAGGAATTTGGAGATGACAACGTTTTTAGAAGGATCATTTTTCTCATTGCATCGCTCTTAGAGACCTGGCATAGTGTTAGGTGACCAAAAATTATCTCAATTACTCTTTCCTTTTTCTCCTTATACATCTAGCACCCCTGAGAACTTCATGTTTAGAAGGGGTGATTTGATAAGATTGAAGATTTCCTGAGTTCTCTAGCAGTTGCTATCAAAATCTATCAAAAGTTTAACTGAACCTTCTAATACTGTACCAAACTAAAGAATTTTTAGTTTTGTGTCTGTTCTTCAAGTTGACTGGCTTTTTCTGGTTTGAAATATCATGCTAGACTTTCTTTTTCAGCCTTAGACAAGTGAGAAAAGCATTTTGAAAACTTTTTCTTATCAGCTTTATTGAGATAGAATTGACAATATAACACTGTGTAAGTTTAAGATGTTCAACATGTGGATTTGATATAATCATATATTGAAAAATTATTACTGCCATAGGATTAGCTAATACCTCATCATGTCACATAATTACCATTTCTTTTTTGTGGTGAGAGCATCTAAGATTTACTCTTTTAGAAACTTTTAAGTACATAACACAATATTGTTAACTATAATCACCATGTTGTGCATTAGTTCCCCAGAAATTATTCATCTTCCAGCCAGAAGTTTGTTCTCTTTGACCAATCTCCCCATTTCCTCCACCTCTAAGCCCCTGGTAACCACAATTCTACTCTGTTTCTACAAGTTTGGCTTTTTTAAATCCCACCTATAAGGGATATAATGCAATATCTGTCTCTCAATATGACATTTCACTTGGCCTAATGAACTCAAGGTCTATCCAGGTTTTCACAAAAGACAGGATTTCCCTTTTTATCATGGCTAAATAATATCCAATTGTATGTATATGCCACATCTTTATCCATTCAGCCTTTGAAGGACACTTAGTTTGTTCCCATATCTTGGCTATTGCGAATAATGCTGCAGTGAACATGGTGATGCAGATATCTCTGCAAGATAGTGATTTCCTTTCCTTTGGATGTATACCCAGATTTGGAATTGCTGGATCATATAGTGTTCGCTTTTTTTATTTTTGGGAGAACTTCCATACTGCTTTCCATGGTGGCTGCACGAATTTACATTCCCATCAACAATACACAGGATACCCTTTTCTCCACATCCTTGCCAACACTTATTATCTCTTTTTTTTAATCTATAATCAACATCCTAACAAGTGTAAGGTAATATCTCATTTTTGTTTTGATTTGCATTTCCTTGATGCTTAGTGATGTTGAGCATCTTTTTGTGTACCTTTTGATCATTTGTGTCTTCTTTGGAAAAATGTCAATTCAATTCCTCTGCACATTTTTAATCAGATTGTTTGCCATTGAGTTTTACAAGTTCATGACATATTTTGGATGTTAACACCATATTAGACATATAAATTGCAAATATTTTCTCTTATTTCATAGGTTGCCTTTTTATTTGGTTGATTGTTTCTTTTGCTATACAGAAGTATTTTAGTTTGGTATAGTCCCACTTATTTATTTTATTTATTTTTGCCTTTGTTGCTTGTGCTTTTGGTGTCATAGCCAATAAATAAATAAATAAATAAATAAATAAATAAATAAATATTGCCAAGATCAATTTCATGGAGTTTTTTCACTATATTTTCTTCAAGGAGTTTTATGGTTTCAGGTCTTAGGTTTATATCTTTAATACATTCTGAGTTAATTTTTGTGAGTGGTATGTGATGGGGGTCCAATTTCATTTTTCTGAATGTGGTTATTGAATTTTCCCAGCACCGTTTATTGAAGAGATCATTCTTTCCCCATTAAGTAAATATTTAAGTCACATATTGATTGAGAGGTATCATAAAAGAAAGAGAAATCTAGTTCCAGAATTCTTCTTTTTTTTAATAAAAACTGCATCTTTATAGTACAGAAACTCTAAGTAACCATTCAAAATCTGTGAGGTTCTTAAATGCAATCCCTAATGCTGGGGTGGCAATTCTGTGTGCTCTATACTTTGATGTCATTTGTTTGGGTGACACCAAAAAGCTCCAGTGCCCTGATATTATTATTCATGTAAAACTTTATCTAATTTAGCATTTGATACATTACATTAACTTACATTATTTATAAACAGAAGCTGCCTTGCCTTGCCCTGGCAGATATGCATAATATACACACTAAAGTTAACAGCCCATTGCACAAGAAACATGAGCTGTCCAAACACCCAAGTGAGTCCTCCACAGGCTGCCACTATGAGGAATTTCATTAGAGATTTATTCTTCCTCAAAAAATGGCAGAGCTGAACTCATACAGTCACCTGTCTTTGTTCCACATTACTTTTTCAATCCAAATATTTACATTTCCCTTTGCTGTGCCAACCCATGTAGCTCTTTTTCTATAGTTCTTATGTGCTTCAGTTTGTGTGTGTGTGTTCGTATGTGTGCAAACATGTGTAAAACAGCACATGAGACCTTAATCCATTCTTTCTTCTGTCTTCATTGAGCACTGTATCTGTCCAGCAACTTCCAGAGGCAAATATGCTCTTAAGTGTCAAGTAATGTTATATTTTCACAACCATGTCAATTGAGTATTATAAAAATCTATTGTTCATAAAGAGGTGCAGAGAAAAATACCTACAGAAACCCATACTAGACTCTGATAGAAAAGTAAGTTCATTTTGAAGAGAAAGCTGTGTTTTTTAAGAAGTAGGGAGTTAAGAAAGAATGTCTTTGCTCTTTTATTTAATAGGTATGTGTCCAAAGAAGTATGATTGTTGGTTATAACACACTGGATAAAGTTAGTCAACTATTCTAGGTTTTTCCAACACTTTTTCTACTTTACAATAAAACTCCTTTACCGTTCTGAAATATGTTGAAAGGGATGTCAAGAAATGAAGTAGAATCCATTAGAATTATCAATTGATCTAAAATGGCAAGATTTTCTGGACCATGAGCTCCCATCAAGCATTATACAATCATTAAGAATATTGCACCAAGTTTTTTAAGAGTACCTGAATTTCTGTAATGATTTTGACCTCCATTATGTAAAATGTTGTTGAACTGTCAAGATGACTGCTCATATGATTGTTAATTAGCCTCTTTATATGAGACAATAAATGTAGTTTTTCAGTGGTTTACTCTTCTTGAAATACGATGAATAGATTCAAATTTCTTTTATATCACTAAAGAATTTTCTTTAAATTTATAAAGCTTATTCAGTTTATTTTTCTCTGAATTATAGAATTTTAGAAAATGTTGAAAATAGAAGTATAATGAAGAAATCAAAATCACATTATAATATTTTTTAAGTCCACAAAAAGTATGTGAAAGTGAAAAGCTTCCTACTTTATCTTACCCTTTTAGATTTCTCTTCACAGAATTAACAAATGTTAATGGCTTTTAAAAAAATCTGTCAATTTTAGATCTATTCATTCACATGTTTACATGTATTGCTTCAATAAGTGTGATGAATCTGCATGTTTATCTTTGACATTCATGTTTAGCAATGTATTTTAGAAACGGTGATATTTTGATTGGTATATAGAGTCTCATAATAGAGATTAACTTTTGTTTATTTAATCATTCTTTCTCTGATAAACTGAAGGTTACTTTTAGTTTGTCACTATTAAAAAGGATGCCACAATTATTCGGGGTGGATCAGTTAGTTTAGCCTCTGACTTGATTTCGGGTTAGGTCATGATCTCGCGGTTGGTGAGTTCAAGCCCCACATCCGGGTCTTTGCTAACAGCATGGAGCCTGCTTGGGAGTCTCTCTCTCCCTCTCTCTACCCCTCCCCTGCTCTTCCTGACTCTCTCTCTCTCTCTCTCTCAAAATAAGTAAATAAACTTAAAAAATAACAATAAATAAAAATAAAAATGGTGCCACAATTAACATGTCTGTACATACACTTTTCTTTTCATCCATAAGTATTTCTATAGTATAGAATTGGGGATGTGGAATACCAACATCAACAGTTCTATAAATTGTACATTGTGTGAGTTTTTTCAAATTCCTTCTAATAAAATCTAGATGATTGCTTCGGGGATCAATTTCTAGTCATGGCATTATGGTGTCTCAGGTTCCATTGGTATTTGAAATTATTCTACTTTTTTGTTGATTGAATAAAGAGTACTATCTATCCACAATATTGAGCTTATTACTAGAATATTGAAATCTTTTATATCCTTAATTGGGTCTACTTTATATGTAAATTTAACTAGGTGTTAAGCTCTTCCACTATAATTATGGGCTCAAGTTTCTACAAATTCCCCTACATTTTATTTATTCCTTGATGAAGCTAAGAAATCATTTAATTGGATTTTTGCTCCATTTTTAATAGGGGAGTTTAATTCATTCACTCTTATTATGATTCATAATTTGATTGGATTTGTTCTTCCATCTTATTTTATGTTTAACTATAAATTCTTTTTCATTCATTAATTTTTGCCTTTTATCAAATCAATTACTTTTGTTCTGTTTTTTTTCCCTGTCCTTCTCTAAAAATTGTCTATCTCATATCTATTCTTTGATAATTACCTTTTATAAGTTCATTTATTCAATAAATACTGACTGGGTTTCAACTATAGCCAGACATTGTTCTTGCTTCCAGAGGCATATATACCACCAGTGAACAAAACTGACAAAATTCTTATCTTTATGCTTCATTCTCGTAAGCATGATAAAATGGATATATGCAAATCACACAGCATGTCAGATGGTGATATATGCTATGAAATAAAGTAAAGCAGGGGAGAGGTACAAGGAGAGGGAGAAGTGGAGCCAGTTTAAATAGCATTCTCAAAGATGGCCCAATGCAGCTCCGGGGGAGAACCTTCAAGAAGAGAAAACAAGGGCAAAATCCGTGAGATGGAAGCATGCCTAGTATGTTGAAGAAACAGCTGACACAAGTGTAGCTGGAGAAAAGTGACCACTGAGTAGTGACAGGAGCTGAGGTCAAACAGGTAACACGATGCCAGAATGGTCGGGACCTTGTGTTTTAATGAATTTGGATTTATATTTAAGAACTGAGTCCATGTAAAATATTTTTTGTTAAACACAAAATTATTGTTTTTAGAATACATTTTACAGTTACCTTTACTTTGTGTAAGATAGTGTTGTCATATTGCAATGTGCATATCAACTGCACATGTTGTTTTTAATAATACACATAAATACACCACCAATCTAGTCAGTGTCAACAAATTGTCCAGTTGGAATGACTTTTTCTATGCACTGATTTAACATAGAATGTATTTGTTTCAATATTTTAGGCAGACTGCATGATCACAAGGATACCTATGTAAATTGTAACTGGCAATTAAATTGAAATACTTCTGAAGTTATAGCATAATTAAATTTTGTTTCTAGTTTAAAAAATAAACAAGGACAATTATGTTTTACTCTGAAATATTTTTAGCATAACACTGATGAAGAATCAAGTGGAGATGTAAAAGCTGGTACTACAATCAAGACAGTGAAAAAACGGATTGAAAGGGTACACACAAATCTCACAGTAAGTGGCAATCGCAATTTGCTAGAGCAGAGAAAAATAAAGGAGCTGTTTAAATATATATGTAAGTATGCTTGGAACAACTATGATATGTGAATCTACTTTTTCAACTATGAATTTCATGAAATGTAAATATGAATATAGATCAGTCTTTCCAATGAAAATTTACTATCCAATTTGAGATGTGCTTTAAAAGTACAAAATACACATTGAATTTCAAAAATTTAGTACAATAAAAAATATATAATGAAACATTTATATTGATTACATACTGTAATATTATTTTGGAGATATTTGCTTACATAAATATATTATCAGAATAATTTCACTTGTTTCTTTTTCCTCTTTAATATGGCTACAAAAAATTAAAATTGTATATGTATAAAGCTTGCATTATATTTCTATCAGAGAGTAACTGTCTAGATCATTTAGGGAAAGATCACACTGCTTTGTGCAGGGTTGTGCTGTACACATCAGGATAGTTAGCATTCCTAGCACCTGGTTCTCAAATGCCAGTAGAATTCCCCAATCACCTCAACAACCCAAAATCCTCTACCTCCAAATGAGAACCACTGTTTACACTGAAATCCATGAGAATTCCCACAGCTAGGGTCCACAGGAAGAACATTCACTTAGCTTACAAGAGAGTCTTAGGAGTTTTAACCTAGAGGAAGCTCCATCTGTTATCAGACACTGAGAATGTCTTAGGAGAACAGCAGTTAGTTGACCGTGTTCCTTAATCAATTAAACCAAGAATTTTCCCATGGTCTCCTGCTTATGAATATTGACTTCAAGCTTGAAATTTTCTGTGATTCTGGGAGTTACGATTTCCTATTACTTCTACAGCATTCTTCTATATGTTGCTTACAATGACTTCTGCTGATTTTTTTCTTTAGCAATCAAGTTCTACTTTTCTCATCAAAAAATTTCTCATAAGAATTTCTCAAAACTCCTCTACTAAGATGTATTATTAAGTACTTTCATGGTGTTACTCTTTTAATAGCTTCTTCGTAAGGAGGAAGGTCAATGAGTATGCTTGTCAACTATCTTAATTACTATACTTTCTAATTGCTAATTTGGGGCATGTAGTAAAGTTGTAGTATTTTTAACATTGTTTAGTTGCTGCGGCCACCTTGCTCTTACTTATGCTACCAGTTTGTCACCTGAGTGCTCTGGATTTTCTTGAGAAATAATCATTCCAACAACAAACAAAATGATTTTTCTCCTGTTTCTTATACGTAGAGCCCTTTTCCCCCAGGTCAGTGTGCTGGATAGAACCTGCCAAGCAGTAGTCAGTACTAATGATGATAGAAGGCAAGCTGGCCTTTCTCCTGGCTTTAAGGCTGCCTTCTGGGGAGCTAAAGGCCAAATTCAGCTCACAAATATGTCTTATAAAGCCTACCCACATTTGTTGGGTTTTTTTTATTATTATTTTGAGAGAGGCAGAGAGAGTGTGAGCTGGGGAAGGGCAGAGAGAGAGACAGAGACAGAGACAGAGACAGAGACAGAGAACCCCAAGCAGCCTCCGCATAGTCAACACAGAGCTTGATGTAGGGCTTGAACTCATGAAACCATGAGATCATGAACTGAGCCGAAATCAAGAGTCAGACACTTAACCAACTGGGCCACCCAAGTGCCCTGAGCCAGCCCACATACTTTAATTTTAAAACTAAATCTTTTATATGGGCTTCTATTCTACAGTTTACCACAGTGCTGGCCAGTCTCTATTGCTTTATACCAAATCCATTTTTCTTGTTTACATTATTCATCCCCCAATGAAAATACTGCCATTTTTCCTTAATTATTTGACTGTGCTCACAATTTAGAATGATGTTGGCTTGAGATCTATTTTATTTTCAAGGCGGCTTTGTTGTTTTATTTTTTCTTGTAACTTTTTTTAATGTTTTTTATTCTTGAGAGAGAGAGAGACAGAGACAGAGCATGAGCATGAGCATGAGCAGGGGAGGGGCAGAAAGAGATGGAAACACAGAATCTGAAGCAGTCTCCAGGCTCTGAGCTGTCAGCACAGAGCCCAACGCGGGGCTTGAACTCATGAACCACAAAATCATGGCCTGAGCCAAAGTTGGCCGCTTAACCAACTGAGCAACCGAGGCACCCCTATTTCCTTTAAATGCAAACAAGTAAAATCATGATAATTAAAACAGTTGAAAACTCAGTCCCTATTAATAACTACCCTTAGCATGTTGGTGTTTATGGTCTAAAAGCTCTTTCTCTCTCTCTTTCTCCCTCACTTTCTTTCTTGAACTCTCATTCTCTTCCCATTTCTAAAGTATTTTTGCAAACATAGGTACATCCCATCTTCCTATTCCTTTCTCCATTCTTACATTTACCTATTCACTCACTTATATAGTCATGAGCACATCTTAAGTTCTAGAAACCACTGTATATTCAGAGGTAAATGGTGATGGCCAGAGTAGACAAACAAGGCAGAACTTAAAGTTGGGAGATAATATACATAAAAGTAAACAGATGATTCTAATCGTTTATGATAAGTGCTGTGCCAGAGGGAGTACAGGGCATCATGTGAGCACGAAGGAAAGGCACACAACATAGCTTTGGAAAATTAGGAAATGCTATCTATAATATAGAATATCTAAACTGTAACCTTAGGCATAAAGAGGAAAGAGACGACAGCATCAAAACTATATGCAATTTTAACACATTTAGTGTGTATTGCCAAAATGCCTTCCAGAAAGATCCCACCATTTAAATTGCTACAGGGAATATGTAAGACAATTTAGCCATGGCATCAATAATACTGAGTAACACTCATGCCAATTTGGAAATGAAAATGATATCTGTTGCTTCTATTTGATTTTTTTTACTATTAGGTAAGATTGAATTTATTTTCATTTCTTCATTAACTTTATACTGCTCCCCCAAACCCTCGTACCCTCTAGAATAACTCTTTCATGGTAAATAATATTTTCTAAATACTTTATATATTCTTAAAATATTTTCTCCATATCCTGGGTTTACCAACCTTCCAAAGCTGGTTTGTACTTTCTCTTTGGTTCCTAAAGGTGCTCTCAGGCTCCCTTATTCCTACGCACTCATAAAGCTCCTCTGTTCCTTGAAGCTTGTCCCATTCAGAGTCATCAACTCATTACTGCTCTAATTAATTCACCAACCGTGTCATTTCCTTCATTACATTGGTTTCTATCTCACGTTCTTGCCCTTCTCACCGGGTCCTATTGTTGTATTTGAACGTTTGAATGACCTCTGGACAGTCCAAATGACATACTGGCTTCTTAGAATTTAACCCCAATATCTTCTCTCCACTCTTCTTTCTTTTTGGTTTATCATTTTTGCTTAATTCTTATGTCCACTCATTGGATCTTATTATTCCTCTAGGGTGGTCCTTCTGAAAACTGAATGGTTCACATGCCAGTATCTTGTTCTCTGGTTAAACCTTCCTTTTAATCCATCATTCTCAAGTCAAACCCTGTATTCTCAAATCCAGTATATGAGTTTATTCCATCAAAAACTTCACTCATTGAATCTCTATATTCTCCTAATCACTCCTTTCTCTCCCTTCATGCTTTCATACGCCAATTTCCGTGCTTCAGCCCCTCAACTATGACCCATCACTTACCAGTATGTTTCCAGAAGTTAAAATTATATTAAATATGCATATGAAAAAGCTGTCACATCAAATATATTTAATTATTGGCTTGCAAGTGGATTTTCCCCCTCAAAATTGTGTAAGTATTACTGCATGGGCTGGATGTTGCAGAATTGAAGCCTGAAGATATTTTATTTGGGGGAAGAAATAAGGTTTTCTGCTTAAATCCTTGTAAGTTACCTTTTCTTTATCCTTAAAAGTCTAAACGTATTTTCCATAAAATATCTATGCCTAAGTTTCTTTTCATCGACTTTGCCTAGACTATATTGAGCTTTCCTAGTCTGCATATACCAGTCTTTGGAAAAGTCATTAAATTTTTCTTTCATTTGAATTCATTGAATTATTTGTTCCGTTCTCTCCATCAGGCATGCCTATTATTTATATTTTATGTCACCCATCTCAACTTGTTTTGGCTCATCATTTTCCTCTTTATCTTTTTCCCTGCAAATTCTTGATGCTTTTCTCAAGTTACCCTCCACACCCCTGACTGATTTTTCTGCAGTTTCAATTCTTTATAGCTGAAAATATGATTTTATTTCTGCCGTTAGATTTTTATTTTCTTGGAGGCCAGTCTTTGTTTTATGGTCACTCTTTCTTCTAATTCTACTGCTTTTGCTGCACCCTTTCTTCACTCTTAATGATTGTATGTTTCTCTTTTATAGAGACAGTGCTTTTGTGTACTCTGAAGATGCTAAGGATTTTCCTAAAAATGACATCTAGACCTTTCTTTCACTAGATCTATTTCCAAAAAAAAAGAAAAAAGCTCATCTTTTGAGGCTCCTGGATATTATTTCCTTTCCTCTGTTTTATAGTAGTCTTCCTCATGCATATGGGGAAGCTTCTACTCACTCTCTTTGAATGAAACAAAGCTCTATCCAGTAAACTGCCTGTCTCCCCTCCCCACATATGCACTTGGATTATTTCAGTATCTTTCTCAGCTCACAGATGACTGGAAGCTTGATGTGCTCACTCCAAACTGAATTCACAATTTCTAGCAGACTCTGGTCCAGCTAAACTCTATAGGAGTTTTCATGGCCTGGGACTTAGAAAGTTGTTTTAAAAAACCAAAACTGAGAACGTCTGACTCTTGACTTTGGCTCAGGTCACCAACTCACCATTCATGACTTCGAGCCCCATATCAGGCCCTGTGCTGACAGCAAGGAGCCTACTTGGGATTCTCTGTCTCCTCTCTCTCTGCACATCCACTATTTGTGCCCTTTCTCTCTCTCAAAAATAAATAACTTTAAAAAAAAGAAACACCAAAACTTGGGGCTCTTGGGTGACTCAGTCAGTTAGGCGTCTAACTCTTGGTTATGTCTCAAGTCATGATCTCCCGATTGGTGGGTTCCACCCCATGTCAGGCTCTTCACTAATAGTGCCGAGTCTGCTTGGGATTCTCTCTCCCTCTCTCTCTGCCCCTCCCCTGCTCATGCTCTCTCTCTCTCTCTCTCTCTTGCTCTCTCTCTCTCTCTCTCAAAATAAAGAAATACATTTAAAAACAAACAAAACAAAACTTAATCCCTGGTATAAACTGGGAACACATCTCCACCTCCGCCTCTCCTCTACATAGAGCACTTTTTATCTGGGGGCTAGGAGTAAGAGGGGCCAAGACTAAAGCCCCCACGCTGAAACTCACACCTCCACAATATCCCCCAGTTGCCTCATCTGTAGTTTGATTGCAGCTTCTGTGTTTGAGTAGCCGTTGAAAGCTGTAAATTAAAGATTCCCAGGAATAAAAGTTAAGCAAAAATTAGAGGTTTCCTAAAAGCCTTGCATTGTTGTGTCCATTTTCACACACAGTAAGGCTACAGAATTTGTTGGTAAACTCTGTACTCTAAAGGTCACCTTAATCAACTTTTCAAAATGACAGTTCTGAAATACTGTAAAGGCTATCAATTTTATTCGCAGAAAGAAATAGGCTTTCCTTTTCTATTTGAAAACAATCTGTAGTATGTCATGTGTCAGATGAGGGAAAAAAGCAGTAGCATCCATCCAGTTTCAAAAATATTTCCTCTGTTAATATGGTTAATAAAATTAATATTAGAGATGAGCCTAAGGCCTTTTTCCTTTCCAGTAAATAAAGTTATGGAAAATTCTCGAAATTTGAGACCTAAATGGTGGATTCCAGATTGTCTGATCCAATACATTAATTTTGCAAATGAGGAAACTGAGGAATGGGAAAACATTATTTTTGCAAATGTAAACATCAGAAGAACCGACACAGACCCATTTCAGAGTCCCCATTCAGGTTATTTCCCAAGAAACCATTCTGCTGATTGCTACAGTAGTCAGGGCTTTCCCTACCCAGGAAGGAAAACCTTAACTGTCTTCATGGAGACAGCAAAAGCCCTAAGCCCTAAGCGACAGCTAGAAGCACTGTGCAACTGTCATCCAGTCTGTCAATTACTACTTATTTAATACATGCCAGATGTATGTATTACATCTCTTATTGAATACATGCCAGATGAAGGCCTTCATCATGCCCACTTCCCCCAAAAAAGGAACTTTCTTCATATGCAGCAGAAATTGCTCAAGGAACTATGCCAGAGAAAGAGTTTTGTTTTTCTTTTTCCCTTTTTTATCTCCAGCTTCATGTTGACTAGCATTTGAAATGTGTGATATCTGGGAGATATTAGCCCCTCATCTGGGGCCATAGGTCAAAGGCATAAGCTAGCGCTATTTATGAACTGGTGAGTATTGCATATGAGTGCCAATATTGTAAAATCAATTAAAGTTCTGACTTAGAATGAGCCAGAATAATATATAGGGTCTTATACAATGATTAGCTCTATTCTGAGGACAAAGAAGGGTGAGTTAATTCTTTCTGTTCAAGAGGATAACACAGGAGCCTATGGTATGTCTGTCCAAAATACGTAATTCTGTATAAAAAACAGTAAAACTCTTCATTCTCTACCTTCTTTCCTTACCCATAATGCAATGGAAAGAGCAAGGACACTATAGCCAAAGTGGTATGAATTAAAATCTACACATCATAGCTGTAGTAATTTGAGTAAACTGCTTAAAACTCCAGTTGAGGTTTCTCAACTTCAAGGGAAGTGATAACCCTACTTCAAAGGTACTATGATTGCCATTCATGTGAATTCAAAACAGATATTGTATGTGAAGCTCATAGGCCCATGCCTGTAACATGAGTATTTAACAAATGTTAGTTCTTTTCTCCTGTATGGAAAATTCACAAAAGCCAGGCACAAGCAGTGTTAAACACATAACTATGCCCCTTTAATCACATGTGGATTTATTTATTTTCTGTCATTTCTTTGTACATTCATTCTTTTAACAAATATTTTTGAATCCCAACTATGTGTCAAGACTGGTACAGGCATGTGAGATATATCAATGAACAGAACAGACAAAACCCCTGATTACATGAAGGTTACAATCTAGGAAGAAGAGAGATAATAATGAACATAATAATCAGGGTAGAAATTGACAAACGTTATGCCAAAAAAAAGTACAGAAAATTATAGATCAGGGATATTTGGACTGCATGGAAGAGGAGTCTTTTCATAGTAAATACAAGAGGTAGAGTTAGGCCTCATTTTGAAGGAGTTAAGGGAATGAGCCATGCAGATATACAGCCATCTGGAGAAAGAGTGCTGGAGGAAGAGGGAAGAGCCCATGCAAACACCCTATGCAGGGTTCTTGACAGAACACAGGAGGGCCGCTGTGAGCGTATCAAAGCAAGCGAGAGGTAGACCAATAGGAGATGGGGATCAGGGGAAGCAAAATGCAAGGCAGATGGTTAGATTGTATGGTACCTATGGCCTTTTATTTGGTTGTAGTGTTTGAAGCACCAAAGAAAGATTGGCATATGTGGTGTAGTAGGAAGAACAGACAGGCTTAGCGTCTGGTTCTGTCGACACCCATGTGAGTGAATCCAAATCACATATCTGTATCTTAGCTCCTTTGGTCCCTAAAATGAGAAGGGTCTTAGATTAATGGATCAATACATCTAAATCAACCAGATCCTGGAAAATCATGGAAATTTCAAATCTCTAAAGAAATGAGTGCTAAAATGAGTGAATATTCTCAAGTAGGTGGCTTAAAGCCCTAAGCCAAAAATCTTCTTAAATTTCTGTCTCTTTTCTTTATATCAATCTTGTTTTGTCACCCAAAAGTGTGAATAAGAGATGCCAGGGCTTCATTGATTTTAATTTAAAGGTCACATCTTTTTTGGAAAAGGCAATGTGATTGGCACTTTTGGTGTTTTCTTTATATTTATCACAACTTAAAGGCCTTCAGAAAAGTTAGAAAAGTAGTGAAGAAAAGAGGCATGTCATTTTAGTCATAATCTTTAGGATTATGGATGTATTAAAAATGAAAAAAGAACAAAACTGTCCATGAAAAGTGATGTTTTTTTCCTCTTTATTTTTCTTGGTTTTATTTCAAGGGTGCTAGATTGCCCAAGAAGGAGGTGTAAGATGTTACTTTGCACATTATCTCTGACAATCCAACTCTCACACACCTCCTGGCCTTTGCCTAAGGCAATAGTAATCACATAACTCAAGAGGCTTAACAATATTACATGTTCAGTGTTTGTCTATGATAAATAACAAAAGAAATCATTCTGAGGTGTTTTTGCTATTGTTATTTTACATCATAACACTTTCGGCGTATTTGTTTTAATCTTTATCAATCAGAATGGGCTAGATTACTCTCTAGTAACAAGTGACCCGAGATCCCAGTGGTTTAACGCAGGTTAAACTCTTTCCTTGGTTTTCAGACCCCTGGTTTTCAACAACAAAAGTTGTGCTTGTGTGTGTAGTTTTTTTTTTTCTCATTCATGTTAAATGTCAGCCATAGATCAGAAGGTCACTCATGTCATAGAGGTAACCAAGCTATTGAATTCTCAATCTTGACAAATGCCCCCCAAATTACCAAGGCAGTAAAAGAAAATGTGTTGGATCATACTCTAACTCTTAAAGCTTTCTTTGGAAATAGCACATATCACTTCTACCCACATTTCATTCACCAAAGCAAGTCACATGGCCACACCCAACCTCTCACTCTGGAAGAAAACCTGAAAGCTATGTCTCTCAGTCTTTCTCAAAACTAAAAACAGCATTAATTGACTACATCTCTGAGATTCTTGCTTGCTCTTGGTGTTCATTCTGGCATTTTACATGCTTTAGCTCTCAGAAAATAATTTCACATAAAACTCAAATTGAGATGAAATAGAATTAAATGAAAGAAAAAAAAAACAAAACAGAAAGCCCAATGGAAGTTGGAGGCCAAAAACTCTCAACAAAATGTTATTGCCCAAATTAACTCAATGGCCTGAAATTCTACAACAACCAAAGAGTCTCTAAGGCTTGTATATTATTCCCATCACTCCTGTTCACTGTTACTGTTCCCTCTTCCCCCAGGTTAAGCCATCATTCTATATCTTCAAGTTGTTTGGGGGACTCTACTATCAATTGTTGTTTATTCATAAAACTCAACTATGTAGAATAATGATCTCCCCAAAAAGCTTAAAAAGAGCTCTCTGGTAAGCAAAGTGAATCACATAAAATATTAACACCAAATTTAACCATAGAAGAAACAGTCATACCTTCACTCACTGCCTATTTGTTCTCCTTTCCTTCTCAGTTCTAGTAAACCTGGTTTGTGAATTCCTAGATAGCGTTCACTTATGGGTTGCCTCCTCACCATTCATAACCAAATTCTTTAACAAGAACACCCATGTTTTCTTTTGAGAAACCCCTATTCCAAATTCTCAGCCTTGTAGCCTCAGGGAGATTCATCCCAATGCCAGTCCCAAAGTAGACTCTAATTAACTTAAGCCAATCAGTATATCATCCCTTCTCCTTGACCACATGACTGCTTTAGGAGGACATGAGTCACAATTTCCATCAATGATGCAGTAGTAGACTCTTGATAGGGCCTTTAAGAAAAATAAAATTCTCCTGGCTCCAGTCAGAGCCATCATGAGACAATCGGTCTTCCAGACAGTCTGGAGAGAGAATGGGAGTTCTGGGAAAGCTTTAGCCATGTAGTTTCCATGAATCATCCTGAAGGTAACCCTGAGAGGAAGAGAAGGGTAGGGTCTAGAGAGTCACAGAGAACTGCACCTGGAGCTCCTTCAACCCGTGAATCCCTACACCTACTATTGAGCATTTCTATTGTATCATTGAATATATTTTCTTTTTTGGTTCCGTCTATTTGTTTGGGTTTCTGTCATTTGGAACCAAAATTTTCTTAACTGTGGCATCATCACACACATAGAGAAGAGCAAATAAGAAAAGAATGATCCCTATTAGTCCAGGGAGAGGTGTTGTTGTGTGAAGCTTAGCTGAAAGCTTAGCTAGCAAAGAGAAGAAGAACACTGAATTAGCCTGGCACCCACAAAACCTTGCTTAGAGTCACAAACCTGCTGGTTCTCCTTGCATAGGTGAGTTTAATTTTATGGACCTCAGTGTTTTCATCTGTAAAGGAAAAGAATTGCATTTGATGATTTCTTAGGTCCTGTACAGTTTTTTTTTTTTTACTTATATGACTTTATTAATAATATAAACATGTACAATAACCCAAAGGGGCCATTTAGGGTAAGGGTCAATAGTCCCTGAGATCCTGACTCTTTATTTGCCCACAATGCAAGAAACAATATCCATAATCATGATATCAAGTCATCAAGTAAAGTTCAAAGAAGTCTCTGTTTTACGATGGTAATTATTTTAGAAAGTCTTGAACATAAATGACTATAATAAAATGTGCAACCAGCAATGCCACACATGTGTGCACTAAGATTTGTTCATTGCCATTGCAGCATTGTTTGTAATAATTAAAAACAGGGGGAAATACAAAGTGTAAAAGGAGTGGTAAAATAAATTTTATCACACCCTAACTATGAAAGAACAGGTGGCAAACTGTAATTGGTCGTGATGTCGGGAGAAAAAAGAGGAAAAGTAGAAAAGAATGAGTGTAGGGGAGAAACTATAAGATCACCATAGGTCCTAGTTTGCCCAGTAGAGTCTCAGTTTATGCAAGTGTGATTGCTAACAACCACTCTTTCATTCTCAAAAGTGTCCTTGTTTAAAAGACACATTATACAGTCACCCTAAGAAAATGAGAACTTTCTTTAATCCATTACATATATATATTTCTTGAATACTTTACAGTGAAAATATACTCATGGATCACTCCTTCAGTTAAAAAAAAACTTCCTGAGAATTATTTGCAACATCTGAAATACTGGTTTTCAAACATCTGTAGGATCAGGGGACCTGTAATTCAAAGGACAGCTTACTGAGAAGACTCATAAGTGACACTGTTCTGACTAAAGGGAGAGGAACATGATAATGCGTAGACCTTAATCCACTCGTTCTCACCTTTTATTACCATGACATGCCATGATGGGATGCCTCAGAGACCCTCTGAAAGCCATTGCTCCTAGAATTATTTTGGTTAACAGAGCAATGCATGTAAGTAGATGCATAACTAAGAGCTATTTTGTAAAGGGGTCCAAAAATGAGGCAGAACTGAAGTCATTTTCTTTATATACATAAAGATTATATAAATTTAAAAGGTGAACTATAGACCAAGCTGCAAAACAGACTTAATGAAAATTTCTTAGAAAAATCTCTTGCTGTTCATCCCTTGCCAACTTTCTACAATTAGCAATATTCTTTTTCAAATACCAAACTTAGGGGGCACCTGGGTGGCTCAGTCAGTTAGGTGTCCAACTTCAGCTCAGGTCATGATCTCATGGTTCATGGGTTTGAGCCCCAGGTCAGGCTCTGTGCTGACAGCTCAGAGTCTGGAGCCTGCTTAGGATTCTGTGTCTCCCTCTCTCTCTGCCCCTTCCCCACTCACACTCTGTCTCTCTGTCTCTCAAAAATAAATAAACATGAAAAAAATTTTCAAATACTAAACTCATCACAGACAAACATGAAAGCATGTCCCTAACAAGGCTCATCACAATCCTCCTCTGGGGGACTGGCTACAGAGTGCTGGGTCCCCCCCCCCAAAAGTGACGAAATCAGAGCCTTTGGGAATGGGGCATTGTTAAGGAACTCCCTAAGTGAAATGAACAATCTATAAGGTTTAACCCCCAAGTGGGGACTTTGCTCCCAGGATTGTGCACCCCAACCGCAAAGAGTGTGACTCTTTTCAGAGAACATCATCTCATTAGACTTCACCACAAACATTATATGAACTGAATAAAATGAAGTAGCACCATACTACCTACCAATAACACCAATTGGGTTTTAAAGATGAGCTGGCATTCCCTGAGAAATAACTCATTGTAACACAGCTTAGAAATACCACCAGTCAAATCATGTTGCCTAACACATAATAAAACCCTATTCTGATACACTGAGCCTGATACAAAGGCATAAATACCAGACATGACTGTTTTAAGAGAATGACACCATATTTAACAGCTCAGCCAGGCCATTTGTCATTTTTTAAAGGTGTGTCATCAATCTTATACTATTCCAAAATGCAAGGCCTCTTCTGCTAGCCCTATCTACTTTAAATCTAACAACCATTTATTGACTGTCTTTTGCATGCACAGCACTCCAGTGAGAGGTATTGGAAGGGAGGCTGGGTGGGATTCACATACAGCAGATGTCTACTTTGCATTAGGTAACTGGGCCTTTTTTCTAAATTGGGTTATGATGCTTTTTGAGAGCACTTTATTTTTTAAAAGACACTATGCTAATATTGGAAACGCAACATCATTTTTGCAAAAGGTTAGTAATTACAAGGGGAAATGTCCATGCTATAATTTTTGAGAGGTAAAAATCATCTGAATTTAAAATACTATATTACATAGAAAAATATACTAGAATAAAACATATCAAATGTTAGTCATAATTACTTGCTGCTGGGAAATTATGAGTGAGGGTAAGCATCCATTTCAGATTTTCTTTATACTACCCACATTTTGAACAATAATTTTTTAAATAATTTTTTAAATGCTAAAATAAATATAGAATCACAAAAATGAACACAAAGCACTACTAGCCTTAGGTAGTCAACCAACTACCAACTACGTGAAATTTTCTTTTTTACTTTTTCCTCCAAAATTCCGGTCTTCTTGGTACCCAATAAGGTTTCTGGATTTGTGTGACACTTTTCCTTTTATATTATATTTTATTCATCTTTCTGTAGTGACATTATTTATTCTGTTGCTGCACATGAACAGAATCAATGGATTTCAAAAGTACCATCCATTCTTAAGTATTTATTTAACCAGCCCAATCTTTTCCCTGTAAACATGCTTTAGGTTACCAGGATACTATACAAAAGTTAGGAGCCTGTCTAATTTACAGAACAGAGATGTTATTAACCTCGTGATTTCTCCTAGCTCTGTGGGAATAAGAGTAATCCTTGCCTCAATTCCTCCTTCAAAAAAGCCAATATTCATATGGAATTGCTATATGAGATCCAATTTGGGGAATCTTCAGGAAATTTTCTTTAAAGACATAAAATTCTCCCACTTAGGGGTTCCACTCCCCACACCTATGAAATGTGCCTATCTTGAAATTACAGAGAGAGAAATGTGTTGCTTTGTTTAAGATTTAGTAGGACTGGGGCGCCTGGGTGGCTCAGTCGGTTAAGTGTCCGTCTTCGGCTCAGGGCATGATCTCATGGTTCATGAGTTCAAGCCCCAAGTCAGACTCTGTGCTGACAGCTGAGAGCCTGCAGCCTGCTTTGGATTCTGCATCTCCCTCTCTCTCTCTGTCTTTCCCTTGCTCACACTGTCTGTGTGTGTGTGTGTCTTAAAAATAAATAAATATTAAAAAAAAAAAGATTTAGTAAGATTGCCTCGAAGGACGTCCCACCACCCCCAATTATAATGAGGTTAAGCCCTGGAAAGACTTAGATTTTATCATTGTTCCACTGTCTCTACACTGTCAGGCCCTGCAACTCAGAGCCATGTAGATCATGTCCCTCTATTCTCTTTCACCCCAAATTACCAAGGAAGAAAGACAATCAGATCACAAGACCCTTTAACAGAGTCACGTCCTCCACCTGCAGGTCTGAAAGAAGCGTTGAAAAACACTCATCGTTCGCTGTTGCATTTACTAGAGGATATAAGGTCATGTGAATACCTCTGACCACTGCCAGTTCTCTTGGGGTTCTAAACCTTCTATCGGATTTCAACTATATAATCAAAATACAGTCTCATCTGGAAAACGTATCACCCCTGATTTGAGGCAATTCCTAAAACAACCTTGACACTAATACTGCAAGATAGTCTCAGACCTCCTATTGTTTCCTTTTCTATCTCAAAACTTGTGAGGGCCTTAGAAATATACCCCAGTATCTCTGCCACCACCATTCAGGTAACTTATAATTTTTTTAATCATATAAAATTTCGAGTTCTTTTATTTTCCTCCCGTTGGTTGACATATGAACAAAACTCCTGAGCTACACGGATTTTGTAAAACAGACAAACAAGCATCCTTTACCTCCCCCTTATCTATCACAGTAGTTGTAACCAGGCACAAGCAAAATTTTAATGCATGAAGACTTTCTCTTGGTGATAAAGTCAAATATAGAATCTGAGGAAACAGCCACTCTTGAATAAAAAGCTTTTGACTAGAATAAAGAGAGGAGTGATAATACACGCAAAGCTAGTCAGCCTCAGAGAAAAGGGCAAGTCTTTACACTAATTTCTGATTAAGACACAAGAAAGGGGAAGTGGAAGAAGATTCTAAAGCCTTCTGCCCTAAAGCACAGCTCATTTTGATTCCGCCTGAATGAGGTCACTATAGCATCAGGCCTCTGCCACACTAACACTTATTAACAGTTACCAGGGAGTTATTTTTAACTATACCTCCACTTATCATTCACATTAGGTTTTCAAAGTACAATTTCTGGGAAAGAATACAGACACCACGGGAAGGGCAAATGTTAGTTAAATGAAGAAAGCCCAAGTTAAATTCTCTCAGCGTTATTGGTTTGCTTCTCTTTTCAGAGGAGCTGAAGAAGTCCCTGCCACAGCAGAATTTCTGCAGAATCCAACTGCAAATACAAAAAGAATTTATAGGAACCAGCTTTTGGGGGGTACTTTTTCTTTGGAGTATATTAATTAGTCAGTAACAAAGGCTTATTCAAGGAGGAATAAGAGGTGATATATTGCAATAAATTCTCAGTGATAATAGGGTGAGGCATAAATCATATGAACAATCTTGTAATGGTTGAAATACTAAACATGAAATTGGTTCAACTAATTCCTGTCTGGAACATTTCTCAGGGAATATAAAAAAATCAGTGAGTATCTATACAGCAACTTAAGTGAGCACAGCAATGTCCTAGGTACAGTTAGGGAAAGAAAAATACCAGACAGGTAGACATAAATGAATATAAACAGCATATTAAACTGGATAGGAAAGCCTAGAGGTGCAATAGGAGTTTAGTAAACGTGTGAGTAATCAAAAAGAAACTGACAAAGTCATCATCATAAAAGGAAACTGTAGCACACAGCTCTCAGCCTTTGACAAATTAAGAAAACCAAAAATAAAAAATTAGATGCCCATACTAATACTGTGATGAAATTTAATAGATTTATCTAGCATTAAATTATATATCCTGTACATATCACATTATATTCTCTTCAAATGTTAATGGAATATTTACAAAAACAGTTCCATATATTCAGCCATAAAGCAAACCTCAATACATTCCAAAGGATAAAAATTGGAGAGTTTAGATTTGCTGACCTCAATGCAATAAAACATAAATAATGGCAAAGAAATCGAATAAAAATAGCAGAAAGAATACAACGTGCTTTTAAAGAACAATACGCTTTGACCAAAGGGGTTTTGTTTCAGAAGTGTGAATGGTTCAATATTATAAACACTATCAATATAATTCATTACTTTAATAATCAAGTAGAAAAACTGAACATTCCCTTCTGAGTTTTTATAGCTACAAGTCAAAGAATACATTTATGATCTACTGAATAACATCAATAGCAAAAAAGCAGCAAGCATTACACTTGAGTCAAAACCCATGACTTTTCCACTGAAGTCAAAAAGGAACAAGGAAGTTGACCTAAATGCAACTGTATTATTCAATGTCCTTCTGGAATTTAAGATAAGAAATGATAAGTACACGTACTGATAAGAAAAAAACCATCATTGCTTGCAAATATGACTATCTACCTTGAATAACCAAGAATCACTGGACAAATATGGAAACCAATAAGTGTGTTCAAGATGGTGTCCACTTACAAATTATATAAAAGTTAATTATATTAATTATATTAATAGTCAATAATTATTAACAATAATGAGATACATATAAAATTCCAGAATCTTTTAGTCCCTAACCAGTGTAGCCCCAATAAAACTATGCCGTCAAACCAACTCCAACATACCAGAGAGAAAAAAAAAAAAACATTGTTTACAATTTCCAAATATTTGCTGGTATGGAAAAAAAAAAGATTATAAAATCAGAAGGAGATGTACTTATTTGTCTCTAGAGCGTACAATGGGTGATCTAAAAGCAAACACCATGTCTATAATGGTGTTTTAATGGCACCTCATATTATTTATAACTGATCTCATCTAAATGTGAAATGCCACTCCTAATGATGATAAAAGAAATAAATTTGGTAACTTACAGAAATTTGGCCTCTTGTAGTCCATTTGACATACGTTTTCTAGTTTAGTCACTTTGAGGAAACTATTCAATTCAAAATTTAATCTTATCAGTGCTGTATGTCTTCCTTCAATAGGATTCCTTTTCTCTTCCTCCTTCCCAAGAAGACAGCTGGATGCAGGGGAAAGTTTACAGAGCCTTGTTGTGCAGACAGGAGCTTTGAGACAGTTTTGCTTATCTGTGGGTCTCCACCTATCTGTGCTCTGGGATGGTTTGGTCTGGTCCTTTGTAATCTAGCACCAGCACCTTTAAATGTGGCTGGTCCCTCCAGCTTCTTTCTTTCCCTCTCTCTCCATCTTCCCACCAGTCGTGCTCCCTTCCCTTTCTGTCCACTACACACCTCAGAGATATAGAACTACATCTCCCTCATTTTCCATATTTTTTCCACACCAGAAGGAAGGATATTGTTTGTAATGTTATAAACCAATATACCAAAAATAGTGGAAAGACTTATAAATCTGGGCTTAGCTGGATATCATCAGGAGGAAATTCATGCTTCTGTGGAAAAGTATGCATTGTCTAGACTCCAAAGAACCTCTCAGATTATACAGAAGCTATTTTGCAACTTTGAGAATTAAGGATAATTGAAAGCAATGCAAAGATATTTCTTGTCTGGGATGCCTAGGTAGCTCAGTTGGTTAAGTGTCCGATTCTTGGTTTTGGCTCTGGTCACGATCTCATGGTTTATGAGTTCAAGTCCCACTTCAGGCTCTGCACTACTGGTGTAGAGTCTGCTTAGGATCCTTTCTCTTCCTCTCTCTCTCTGTTCCTCCCCTACTCATTTCTCCCCCTCTGTCTCTCAAAATAAATAAACAAGACTTAAAACATATATTTCCTGTCTATATGTGTAAATTCTATCCTGTCTGGTAGAAGTTCAACTGACACCGAATCAGATGGGCATCCTTTTTTGATGTTAAATCTTCTGCACTATTATCCTCCATTTGTTCATCTTTTCATGGCTCCCCAATGGTAATCCTGTTTTGCCTAGTTCAGTACTGCTTTTTCAATACCCCTGATCTATACATTTGTCTGTTCTCTGGATTCTTTTTTGAACCAGTTTTAGCATCTGCCTGATACCCTCATTAATTATGAGTTAAATAAAATCTTTGCCTTGTGTTCTTTTTATGTCTATATGACAGTGATAAATTTTACCTTTTATTCAAAATTATCCTTTAACACCACTCTAGTATATTTCAGGACCCTTTACCATTCTCCCTGTCATCTCGGAACAGAGGAACTAGCACAGTAGGGAACTGCACCTATGTGAATTTCAGGCAACTGAAAATGTCCTGCAAAGGGGATCCTTAAGACAAGGGATATTATTCTGTCCCAGAGGGATTGCGAGGATTTCATAGGAAAGAATTCCCACCAAATTTTGGGTTAGCATTGACTAGGGAGACCATGATACAAAATTGTAATATTTGGCTTATTTCAATAGGCCCATTCTTCAGGGAGCAAATGAATTTATAGTGAGCAAGGCATATGAGGCAGGCCTCAAAACAAATATATTGCCCAACAACAGCTAGCGACAAGAACCTCATTTTGGTGACAGCATGATAGGAGACTTGTAATGCAACCTAAGGGTACACCATTTCTCAATCTTAGGAACAGCTGATATCCTCAAGGCATTTCACCTGTTCTATAGCAATATAACACATCACAAAATGACAATTTTTTAGGACCAGAGGAAGTTGATCTTAATTTACTTCCAATGGCATATCAAAAAGAGCTTCTATGATTGAAGAGAATTGTAACATTTACTGTCCCATAGCTGTTGACATGGTGGCCCTTGGGTAAAAAAAATAAATCCTTTCTAATCAATTCAGAAAAACAATGTTACTGCATCTATTAGAAAGACGGATATTACAATGCATGTTTGTCTATTGTCAAACTGCCTTTACCTTAGATGATAATTTGTTACATAAAGTGCTGAATATAGGTAAGTACCAGAGTCTGTGATGAGTCAAAGTTGAGGAGATGCAAGAATAAATCACAATGCATATCATATCAAAATATAATGGTAAATCCACTTGGGCTCTTTTAACTATGCCACTAAGAACCTAAACTTTGGCAATACTGAGACTTGTAAAAAATGGAAGACAAATTTTACTACTGTATATTTACTACCGCAAATACTGGGAGTAAGTCTTTACCAGAACAATGTATTTGATAGTTTGGTAGTGGCTTAGATCCCTGAAAATCTGAGAGAGAGTTTTGGAGATTTTAAATCATGTAGTTTAGAAATGTGTTTTGATAGGGTGTGTTTAGGGAATACTTGGGGATGATAAATTGCCTCCCGGACCCAGCAGAACAGAAGCTGGGGATCAAGAAAATATCTTTTCGGATAACTACCAGATATGTAGTTGCTGGATGGCTGTAGTGGGTAGAATTGTGTCCCCCAAAAAGATCTGTTCAAGTCTTAACCCCCAGTACCAGTGAATGTGGCCTTATCTGAGAAATAAGGTCTTGGAAGATGTAATCAATTTAAGATGAGGTCATACCAGAATAGGGTGGGCCCTAATCTAATGACTGGTGTCCTTAGAAGAAGGAAATTTGGACACACAACACAGAGAAAGAACACCATGTGAAGATACAGGGCACAAAGACAGACAGAAGGCCATGTAATGGGAGAGGTAGAGACTGGACAAACCAAGGAATGTCAAGGATTGCCAGCAACCACCAGAAACTACCAAGAGGAAAGAAAAGAATCTTCCCTACAGTTTCAAAGATAGCATGGTCCTGCTAACACTTTAATTTTGGGCTTCTAGACTAAAAGTTAAGAAAGTAAATTTTTGTTGTTTTAAGCCACCTAGTTTGTGGTATTTTGTTATGGCAGGCCCAGTGGTATTGTTAGTTCTGTGACATGGGGAATTAAGTCAGACCTTTCCACTCAGCATCTGTATCTGGGACACCAATGTTGCTGGAAATGAGCTGAGGCTGTTATTCTTACTTTGGAGAAGAAGTCTCCTTTGCACTAAGTAGGAAGAGGAGAATTACAGTGAATCTGGATAGGGATAAAGAAGGTGGTTTCTTCAGTAAATGCAGTGATTTGCCATTTAAATACTTCACCCCAATGGAATTATTATCATGGCCTTAGCAAAGGGAATGACATCACTCAAAGGTAGGTTGTGGGGTCCAAGTAATTTTTCCAGATTTTTCTTCCTTTGTTCTGATGGCCTTCTCTGCTTTCATAGATGCTAAGTTCTCGCAACAGTCATTGGCGACACAAACTCAACATTTTCCAGTTATATTGTATTTCCCATAGAAACTCTGCTTCATAGGAAGACACTGACTCTGATGGGCATCCTTTTTTGAACTGCTAAATCTTCTCCAGTTTCTCTTCTCCCTCATTTGTTCATCTTTACAGAATAAAGCATTTTTGTCTCATGTTGGGAACTGAGACAGGCTCTGTCAGAGTTCGTAAGAGTTCATATTACATCCTTTAGACCCAGAAGAAGGAAAAAGGAACAAGTTTTGATTCGTAAGCTTTCACTTGGCCAGAGAAGGAAGCTGATAGGTGATGAGCACAGAGGAGGGAGTTACAGACAGACAGGGCTGAGGCAGAAAATGGCCTTTTTGTTGACAACTTCTCCATGTTTGTCCTGGAAGCACCCAAATTAGCAGGGACAGTACTCCATTTCTATCCAATGGGCAGCATGCCCTTACAGCAGTCCTGGGCATTCTCCTACTTGCTGTCATCCCCAATAGCTATGAAACAGTGCTCTAGCAGGATCACTGGCCCATGCGCTATTTTTCATTTGCTCAATTGAATGTTTCACAGAGTGTACTGTGGCAAGCATGTATCATAGGAGTTCCTGGAGGCTGAAAGTGTCACCAATGTTATATGTGCTAAAAAGGTTAAATAACACAGACGTGTCCAACAGTATGACCAAAGCACCCAGGTGATGAGGGGATGCCAGAAGGCAAAAAGAGGGAAGCCACAACACTGGAAATTGCAGCATTTTACAGTGTTTGATGCTGAATGTTGTCAGCAGTGAGATATCGTATCTTCCCCATCCCATCCAGCCAATATCTTCTGTTGAAGAAAAGGATTCAAAATGAGGACCAACAAGAAAGGGAAAAAAAGTATTGCAGCAGGAAATTGTGTGATAAAAATCACTTCGTTGTATTAAACCAGTCCCTGCACCATAAAACTGGGTGTCTGGTAAAAGTGCTTGAGGAAAACAATGGCTGAAGATATTAAACTGTATCATTAAAATAGAGATAAAATTGTCAGAGCCTTAATTTTTGCCTATTAAATGAAAGGGAAATGTCTCTTGAAAAGCATTACCAAAGTTTACAAGAGTATTAAAAGTCTAAAGAAATGAGAACATAGGGGTGCCTGGATGGCTCAGTCAGTTGAGCATCCGACTTCAGCTCAGGTCTACGATCTCACGGTTGATGAGTTCAAGCCCCGCGTTGGGCTCTGTGCTGACAGCTCAAAGCCTGGAGCCTACTTCAGATTCTGTGTCTCCCTCTCTCTCTGCCCCTCCCTGTTCATGTTCTGTCTCAACAATAAATAAACATTAGGAAAAAAATTTAAAGAAATGAGAGCATAAAGAAATGGAGTACTAAATAATCATTCATTCAACAAATATGTCCACACCCCTATGCCAGGGAATCGTATGTAGTGATGAATGAACACAGACCCTGCTATCATGAAGCTTGTAACCTAGTGGGGTAAAATAGGAATGGAACCAGCATGCCCACAAATGTGTAGCTGTAAACGAGGTTATAGAACATGAAAGAAAGAATGACAGTAATAGTAATGTCTAAAACAAAATATTTACATGCGTAAAGCACTATTTTAAGTTCTTCCTATGTGTATTAACTCATTTAATCTTTATAATCATCTCAAGGAGAAGGTGCTATTTTTATCCCAATTTTATAAATAAAGAAACTAAGACACAGACAAGCTAAGTAACTTGCCCAGGGTCAGAAGGTTCATAAATAGTAAATCCAGAGTTTGAACCCATTCTACCCCCAGAATTCATGAGATTAACCAGGGCCTTATCAGAGACTTAGTACAGACAGCCAACAGGAGGGTTCAAGAAGGTCTCATTGTTGTGGTGGTATTTTTTTAAGCTGGGATCTGAAGGATGGTAGGTCTTTGCTGAGGGCAGCAGGGAGCCAAGGGCGTTCTAGGCAGAGGTAAGAGCATGGGTTAAGGCTTCAGGGCAGGCAGGAGCATCTGGCAAAGAAGACCTCAAGCAGTCTGTCTTCCTGGAGCATGTTGAAACTGTGAAACCACATACGACCAAATAACATAAGATGGCATAGTAACCAATACTGATTTATTATATTTTTAAAACATCACAAAGAAACATGCATAAAACAATATTAACTCATTTTGTTTTCTGTTTACTTTCTTTTTCATAATAATATAAAGGAATATTCACAAAACAGTATGAACTCATATAATGGTACAAATAAAAAACTAAGAGTATACATAAAAATATTAACACTAGTTATTTTTGGATGATGCCTTTCCTTTCCTTTTGCTCATTTGTAAATTCCAAGTTTTCCAATGGACACGTATTATTTTTATGACAAAGAAAAATATAAAATTTAGCAACACATATTACTTCAAATATTTAACAAACTAGAGAGGGTAATTGTTGGACTAATACTTTGAATACTTTGGCAAGTGGATAGTCTCTTCAACAAATAGTATTGGAAAAACTGAATATCCACACACCACAAAACTGAAATTGAACCCCTATCTTAAACAAAATCAACTCAAAATGGATAAAAGACTTAAACATAAGACCTGAAATTGTAAAACTAGAAGAAAACAGACAGGAAAATCCCCTTGATACTGGCCTTGGCAATGACTTCTTGGATATGACACCAAAATTATAGGCAACAAAAGCAAAAATAGACAAATAGCCTACATCAAACTAAACTAAAAAGCTCTGCACAGCAAAAGAAATAAGCAAAATAATGAAAAGGCAATCCACAGAATGGGAGAAAGTGTTTGTAAATCATGTATCTGGTAAGGGATTAATTTGCAAAATACATGAACTCCTTCAACTCAATAGCAAATAATAATAATAAGTAACTCAATTAAAAACTGAGCAAAGGATGTCAACAGCTATTTCTACAAAGAAGACGTACAAAGGGTCAGCAGGTATATTAAAAGATTCCCAACAGTATTTGGGAAATTATCAGGAATTATCAGGAAAATGCAAATCAAACTACAAAGAGATGTCACCTCACACCTTTTAGGATGCCTATCAACAACAACAATAAAAAGAAATAAGTGTTGATAATTTTGTGGAGAAATTGAAACTCTTGTATAGAATTTGTGAGAACGTAAAATGGCTCAGTAGCTATGAAAAACAAATATAGAGTGCCATATGATCTAACCATCCCATTTGGGGGCATATATCCAAAAGAATTGAAATCAGGATCTCAGAGATACCTAAACTCCAACATTCATTACAATATTATTCACAATAGCCAAGACATGGAAACAACCTAAGTGTCCATTGACAGATGCACAGATAAAGCCCATGAGGTATAGACATACAATGGAATATAATTCAGCCTTATAAAAGAAGGAAGTCTTGCCATTTGTGACAACATAGATAAACTTGAGGACATTCTGCTAAGTGAAATAAGCCAGTACAGAAAGATGAATATTACATGATTCCATTTATATGAGTTATCTAAAATAGCCAAACTCATAGACAGATAATACAATAGTAATTTCCAGGGATTTGGGGGTTGGGGAAATGAGGATTTATTATTCAATGGGTATAAAGGTGCAGTTATGCTAGATCAATAAATCCTCAAGATCTGCTGTACAACATAGTGCCTACCGTTAATAATATGTATTGTGCACACTGAAAGTTATTAAAAGGGTAGATTTCATGTTAAGTGTTCTTAACAAACACAAAAAAAAGAAAATGAGGAGACGTGAGAAAACTCTGAGAGGTATTAGATATGTATATTACCTTGATTTCTGGCGATGGTGTCATGCATGTTCACATATGTCCAAACTCATCAAATTGCACACATTAAATATGTGTGATTCTTTGTATATCAACTATACCTCAATATAGCTGGTTTTTAAAAAAGGAACATTTTGTTAAATGCTGGTTTATATCATAACTTTAACATAAAGGGAGCTAAATTTTTACAGTTAAGAAAAATCAATCTCCCTCATTTCATCTATCTCTATCTCCCCTCCCACTCTCCCTCCCTCCCTCTCTCTCTCTCTCTCTCTCTCTCTCCCTTATTTTCTGTGTGTGTGTGTGTGTGTGTGTGTGTGCACATGACTGTGTGTTTATAGGTATTTACTGATAATCTTTGCCATTTTCACAATAAACTTGTTTCATATGATTCTCAGAGATTTTAATTACCTTACTATTACTATTTAATTCATTGCCTGTCAAAAGCTGAGATTTCAAACAGGATGCTTTGAGATTTTTTACACAGTTCAGCATTTTTTATATGGTTTCCTTATCTATTAGCTAGGCAGCTCAACTGAATATACTTTGTCCAGAAACATAATCCATCTAAACAAAGTTTACATAAAAATGAAATAAAAACTAATTGTGCCTGCTTTGGTATTAGTTTCTAGAAATTTTTCTGATACCGTAATAAGCAACCTCTAAAAACTACTTTGACTACACATATTTTATTAACTGAATTGTATTGGCAAGTGCTTATGGCTAGTCTGCTTTTTCCCTTCCCACAAAGAAACACAATTCCAAAACCACATATTCCTTTCTTGATTCTGAGGGCCCTTGGGCAGTGGTTAACAGAGCTGAGTTTATCCTTTATATTGAGATGAATAATGCATGGCAGTAAAACACCAGTTGGCCAGCACTGCTGTTGAAAGCAGATGACTGATCACATTTGACTGATAGGAGCCCTGTGAACACAGTACATGTGGAGAGATCCCTTGTCAGAGTAGTTCCATTGGCCCCCCCAGCACTGGGTTCTTACTAAAACACAAGTGTGAAGTGCTTTTGACGTTACTTCACCTCCCATGTCCCCATGCTGAAATGCAGCCTCTGTCACTCATTTGCAAAGAATAGCCTGAATAGCCAAAAAGTTGACTGAACTCATTCATATGGAATTTTTTTAATATTAGAGAGGTTTAAATAAGTAGAATAATCCTAAGTAACTAAAAGTTAGTATCATCTTACCCATAAAAATTGATTATTTCTGCCAATTGTTTAATTTCTTGAAATCTAGTTTATCTCATACTTCCTACTCACTGTTTTTCTTTCCTTTTTTAATTCTTTTTTTATTCTGTTTTCTCTGACTGAAACCCTCCATCCATTCTAACCATCTAAAAAAATACATGTCTATTGATTTTCTCCTCCAAATGATACATTTAAAAATATTCAAATCTTACAGAAAGATGTCTATTTTGGCCATCTTCCAGACAGGCTCAGATTCTTTCATGACTTCCTGGATTTTGTTGAACATTCTCCTTAATATCCAATGTCTTCTTATTTCCATTCTTTCCCATTTTTGCAGAATATACATCCGAAGAAAGCATATTTTTGTCAGCATTCTCTCAATATAAATCCCAATATAAAAGACATGTTTTAATTAAAATAACAGTAGGAAATGCTGGTTGAAAAATTTATATGTGCCATATATATCATGCTAAGGATTTCTAATGTTTTATTTTATTAAATTGTCAAAATAATTTCATGAAATAGACTCTAGTATTATCTTCACTGTACTGATGAGAAAACTGAGTTTTATGCAAGTAAGCAATTTGCCTAGGATCATAAATATAGGCAGAGGCAGAATCGGGATCCAGATACAGAGATGTCTAATTCCAAAACCCACTTTTCTAAGTGCTATGTATGATTGCTTTCTAACAGTTCAACTGGGGAAGGAAACAGAGAGCCTGGATCTACTGCTTGCCTCTAACAAATGTAATATGGCAAAAGTGAGAGGATGTCACCTCAAGGATTAGATTGCAAAGAGTGTGGCTTCTATCTCATTTGCTCTCTCTTCCCTTCTCACATGCTTACTCTTATGAAACCAGCTGCCATGTTGTGAGCTGCCCTAGAAAGTGGTCTGTGTGGCAAGGAATTAAAGGAGGCCTTCAGCAAACAGCTAATAAGGAATTGAGGCCCTGAGCCCAATATTTCATAGAGAACTAAATCCTGCAACAACCACAGAAATAACTTGGAGTGAATCTTCCCCAAATTGAGCCTTCAGATGAGACCACGGCCCTAGCTCACAGCTTCACTGCAATAGACCTTGACCCGGAGTCACCCAGCTAAGCCACACTCAGATTTCTCACCCACAAAAACTGGGATAATAAATCTTTTTAAGTCAAGTTCTGAGGTAATTTGTTATACAGAAATAGATATACCAAGTAATAGAGAAATATGAGGAAACAATAATCTCCCTCCTCCCTGCTACAATCATTCTGGAGGATAATGTAGCAATAGTTAGTAATATATGAATTACATTATATGATTCAGCAATTGCACTGAAAAACTGTCACACACATCCCAAAAAGACTATAGGTAGGGATGTTACAGAGTGTTGTTTGTTGTAGCAAGGACTTGAGAGCACCCAGATGTCCATCATCTGGGAAATGAATAAGTAAAATGTGATGCATGCAGCCTATAAATACTATGCCTTAGATCTAAGCAATGATACAGCAACATAGATGGAATGTTGAGTTAAAATAGTGAAAAAAAGCATGACATTATAATTGAGTACTATTTTGAGAAAATTGAAATATTTGCTACATAACAGTGTATTTTTCAAGGATGCATAAATATCCTAGTACATGCATCAAACACATTAGACTTTGTATAGGCATCAATTGTAACTGTGTTATTAAATATGGAATATGACTAATTCAGCTCTGTTCCTAAAACACCAGCAAGCAAACACAAAAGGGTATGTTATCTCCTTTTTCTAAGTTTTCATTAAAAATTCATCTCAGGCATCTTTTCTGGTATATCATATCCTTACTCCTTTTCCAGTAAATCACTGCAGAAATGGAGTTCATTCAAGACACAGAAGTGCCTTCTCTTTAGAGAAACAACTTCACCAATAGCTCTCTTTATTCTGAGCTTGCATTTGAAGGAAATGAAAAGTTTTCCCAATGCCAAAAGTACCAGATCTATATTAAGAAAGTTTTAGTGACTACTGAGAAAATTCAGACAAAAGATATTAGGTAAGAATACATTGCGGTAAATTAGTGAAAAGTATTATAGGATTGTTCACTTTACATCATGTGGAAGCTTAGAGAATGACAGGCTTATCAGCTGATACAACATATTCCCAGTTGGTCAGCCCAACTCAGTAAGTTTTTATTAAATAACTATCAATTTGTACAGTATTTTTTTCCTGAGATACATGCGGAAATACAGATGAAGTATGTAATAAATATGATTCCCTCCCTATAGTAACTTATTTTCAGTTTTTATGTTGGAAAACCAAGAGAGAGAGAGATTGATATAAATACAGAAACAGTATAAAAGACAGAACTAAATAGATAATGGATTGCAAAAGATCATCAAATGTGAGGAAAAGTTATTATCCCCATGCAAAAATACTCCTCTGGAGATTAAAAAGAATTCACTAATAGTTAAGAAGATCAGTAATCCTATTTCATGGCTTGGCAATACATTTCAGATGTGATAACTAAACCAAAAGAGCAAGAAATACAAAAATCTCTGTATGACCAACTTACACCAGGAAATTCTAACTTAATTCTCAGCTTTAACCATTAGACAGAACTTCTTTTATCAACTGTACTTTCTCTAGAGCTTATTCTGTCAAAAGATAAGAAGTTCTTTAGCCAATGGGTGGTTTTGAATAGAGCAGAAGGAAATAATTCTGTGCAATCGGATCAGAAAAGAGTGTCATTGTATTGGGTAATAATATCCTGTTGTGAGATTGGTCCTTTCAGGCAAAAGGTTTTAAAGACTCATCATGTATGTGTTTCTTATTATTTTCCTCTTCATCCACTAGCTTAAAGAGTAGGTTATTTCTAACAAACAGCAATTATCAAGTGTTCTAACAGTCCTGGAGATGTCTTCCTAAAAATACAAAACAAAATGAACTAAAAGAGAAACGAGCAAGATAAATGAGTAGTATTTTATAAAACCATTAGAACAAACCATGGAAAAGATCTGTTTCTGAGGGAAATAATTTAGAAAAAGTAAAATGTAGTTTCCTTCTCATCTTGCAGCATAGAACACAGGATAAATCTTGGAGAGATCTCTTGGCTAAAAGTAATATATAACTTCTGGATTGAAGCTTTGTTTTGTTTTTCCCTCTCCCCCCCCCCCCATTTTCTTATATTATTATACTGTTAAGGTTGACAATAAGAAACACTTTCAAACTTGTGTTAATAAGGCTAGTTGTTTCAACTTTACGTGTGATAGGACTGCATAGGAATGCTCAGAGTCTGGCGGCTGTGGCGAGAACAGCAAGGAGGACAAGATCAAGGAAATCTAAGGAGCATTATATACATCTGAACAGACAGGCTTTACGAAAGGAATGGAAATAAAATCTTGGGGGAATACCAGTTAGAAGTGGATCAGCAAAATTCCCAAGTGTCTGACTTCTCTTAAACTTTAGTACATTGAGAAAATGAAATTACTTGTTTAATAAATCTGATTTAAACTATGTGATTTCCTGTTCTAGCTACAAGTTTCTACATTGCAGAGGACATTCCCCTCCTAAAAGAGAACATTTGGATTGTATTTACTGTGAGCAGAACAGTTTCAAACATCCTGGTCCCAGTTAAATATGGCATTGAAGTATGTTTGTCCTTTTTTTTGTTGGACTAAGGAATATCATTCTTTGACCATCACCCATGCTAATAATAAAATAATTTGTATTTAAATGCCATGTTTTTCACAATCATACAGTAATAAATCGAAGAGTGAGGACTGTACTCATCTATGAACTGCTCATTTTTTTTCTGTAAATTTCCCTTTTTCTAGAGTGGATTTTTGTGCCATTGAACCTTCAGTGATATAATAGAGTTGAATCAATTGAAAAACACTACCGGCCACTGCTTTTACTTTGTGTATATGCATCTGTGTGAGTCTGTGTGAGTGTGTGCAAGTGAGTGTGTGTTTTTCACATACAACTGAGATAATACTTTTCTGATAAAGCCAACCATCCAAATTAAATGTCTATATTTTCCCTCCAGAGAATATATTTATTACTGCTGTTTTGTCTTTTTATGTTGGAAAGAGCAAACTTGCAATTTACAAAAACACTCCCTGAGGTTGAGCACGTAGAAACAATCTTGAACACCTACTTAATAATTTTCTCTTAAATAAATAGCTATGACTTTAGCTGTGATCTTTTCATTTCTACTGGGTTGCTAATTACCATGGTAGATTATTAATTCCAAGCTGAATGTTTCAGGGTGTCATGGCCTGCTGGGACAAAACAGGCCAATCTAATGGGGGCATCCAGGTCATTAAAGGGTGTGCTGCCAACAACATGAACATGTAAATTAGTTCAGGGAATGACACTATGAATAAGTGAGTCTGATAATTATATTGGTGCTTATTTACATTTCCAGGCTACAAATGGGCTATGTTCCAAAACTTCATAGGCCGGTTGGTACTGGTTGAGAACTCAAAATGCATAGAAACAATGCAGTCAAATGGAGCTTAAAGTCTGACTCTCCTGAAAAACCTATTTTACCAATAGTAGCTTAAAGACTGTAGATTTGCACTTAAAATAGAAAGATATTACAAATAAATAAGAAATAGAATGGATATGTGTATTTTTTTCTCAATCCATATTCTGGAATGGAAAATACTTCTAGGTGATCTTGTAGTCACCATCAGTTTGTACATAAACTACTCTGGTCCTCAGTAGCGAGGAAGATGGAGTTCAGGGAATATGTCTGTCACACAGGAGTGGCTGATGCCATTAAAGGAGCCCTAAAGTGATGGTCCTCAATATTTTATCTAGAAGCCTGTTGGAGTTGTGCTTCTCTCCCACTGACCCATGAGAGAATCTCTGGCATAAAGCCCAACCCAGCCCCTCTTCTCCTCGAATCTAGAGTAAGGAAAAAATTGAATGTGCTGTGCTGTGTGTGTGTGTGTGTGTGTGTGTGTGTGTGTGTGTTGAACTGGGGAGGGTGAGGAGATAATCCATTACTCTGGTTTCAACCACATCTCTTTACTCCTAAAGTCAAGAAAATTGTTTAAGAGATAGCAATTGTTCTCTCAAAAGGAGCTCACATCTCTTAATAAAGAAAGACCTATGTCTATGTCACAGCATTCACTGCCCCTACTCTGCCTTGTTGCATAACTTTCTCTCCCCCTAAATCCCACACGAATGGCTAGGACACAGAGGACATGGTGGTGACTTATTTCTCCATTTCACCCTCACACCCTTTGTGGAAGAGTGGACCATAAGCAATGTTTCTGCTCCATCTGACACTTCAAATCTACGCTATCGAGGAACCCATTATGCAATTCTATGGATCAGTGATACAACAAAATCAATCCCAGGTTGTCCCCTGACTTTAAATTGGTCACAAATATCAAAGCTTTATACGCTATCATAACTTCATTACCTGGTATGAAAATTGAGAACACCTTACACATTGAGAATTGTACTTAAAAGTATGTTCCACATTATCTTTTGTCTTCCAACTTCACTACTATTTTCTAAAGCCCTTTTCTTTTTAAGGATATGTCAATAATAGTTACCATAGTTGTTACAAATTATCAGATGAAAGAAAGGAGTTAAAGCCACTAGTTTATGATCCGTTCACTCTCTTTCCAAGGGGTGCCCCCAAGGTAAAGAAAAAAAAAATAAAAGCAAACAGATAACTAATATCCTTATCCACTAGGCCTTTGGGTAATTAGACTAATTATATTTCTTAAGGGAAAGAGACCTTATCTGACAATGACTAAATGTCTTTGGTTAAAGGATCTCTTATAATAAATAAACCCATTTACAGACAATAAATAAATCTATGAGTCATGGATCCTTTAAGGAGGTCGCATTAACTATACAATAGCAAGGGTATAAAATGGCAATGTTTCATAATTCACACATAATTGCCTATTGTGTCACATACCCAGAAAACCTCACTTGGCAACCCCATATACTATTCTAGCTAAAGAGAGTGAGATCCATGTGAGAAAGTACCTGGGGAGCCACACTTGATGTCTCAGACCTCTCTTTGCTTTCTCTTTGTTTCTTGATCTATGGACTTGAAGTTATTAACAAAGTTTGATACAGGGTTAGATTTCTGGTTCTTACAAGTCTGCTCTGATAAACTGATACCTTGTGTTATCTTATCAGGCTATAACCTCAGCTGTGCAAAAATATAACTTCCTTAATTTCTATTTTTATTCAACATATAATTTGTACCCCCATATCACTGGTTTGGCAAGAAAATTTCATCTTTATCCCCAATCTTTTCAGAGCCCCTCACTTTGTTCCTTCTCTAGGATTAGGTGAGTTCCTGGGTTTATGGAGTATCAAGGTGTTGGAGGAAAGAAGCAATCAATAAAAAATTAGCATCACCTTATGACATTCCTTGTTTGTCTCTGCATGGTCCCTTCAAGTCTGTAGCCTTCCACTGTTTCCATATTCTTCTTCACACCCATTCCTGATCCCTTATGTCTAGACTCATGGTGCTACCCTTATCCCTCAGGACTTTGCCATCTTTTTCTCTCAGACCTATGCCCTCTCTGTTCTCACAGCCTCATGTTTTCTCCAAACTCAGGAACTATTTTTCCAATCTAAACATAATGTCTTTCTGTCTTTCTCTCTCTCTCTCTGATAGAGGAACTGTATTAGTTTTCTATACTGCTGTGACAAATCACCGTAAAACATAGTAGTTTGAAACAACATTAATTTATCTCACAGGTCTGTACGTCAGAAGTCCCAACACAAGCTTAAACCAAAGTTTAGTAGGTTTGTGGACCCCTGTAGAAACTCTAGAGGAAAATACATTTCCTTGTTTTTTCCAGATTCTAGAAGCCACCCACATTCCCTTGGTTTATGGCCAAGGCCATGAACCATGTGTGAACCACAAGGCCATGTGTGAAGCACACATCTTCAAGGCCAACAACATCTCTCCATAAATATAGTGGGGAAAGTTGTTCCATTATAAAGGACCCTTATGATTTCATTAGCCACCCAAATAACCCAGGATAGTCTCCCCATTTCAATCCTTAACCTTAATCACATCTGCAAAGTACTTATGCCATGTAAAGTAACATATTCACAGGTCCTAGGGATTAGGATGTGGACATCTTTAGAAGGCCAATATTCTACCTACCAGAAGAACCTACCAAGATATTCTTAACAGGCTTATTTTTTTGTAAAATAAATGCATGAAGGTGTTAACTTGAAACAGAGAAAAGAGCAATTTTATTTAAGTAAAAATGAGTTTTTTCAGGAATAGCAGAGGAATTGCAAGTTGGGACAAGCAAGCTACAATGAATCATAGGCAGGTCCAAAGAGACAAATGGAAAGATCTTTTTTTATATATTTTTTTTATTTATTTATTTATTTATTTATTTATTTATTTATTTATTTATTTATTTTAGGCTTTAAGGAAATTGGGGAGGGTTATTTTGAACAAAAGTTTGCTGGGGAAGAGTTTGAGTTGTAATGGTTTCTCATTGGCTGTAAATGGTGGTTAGTGCATTGTTGCCGGGTCAGGGAGGGGAGCTTTCTTTCATTAAAGGCAGGAGATAAGATTCTTATGTGAAAAGTGCCCACTCTTGTCGAAATAATTCTTATTTTCCTTCTTCCTGCTGGTGATGCAGGCTGCAAGGAGTGGTTCTACGTGAGAACGCCCCTTCAGGCCTGCCCAACTCCATGTTAAATCAGGTTTCCTTCATTTTCATAAAGGCTAACATGTTCATGTATGTATTCTAAAACACTCTTTCGATACGGGATATTAAATAATTGCATTGAATGTGCCATAATTTATCTAGCAATATGCTCTTGCTACGCTTCCAGGAAATTTCCCACTTTTCATCATAATTCATGGTATGATAAACCTTCTTACATGTGAATCATTCTGTGCATTTTTAAATCATTGGCTTAGAGAAAGCCCTGATGTAAAATTACTGAATTATTGATCACAACATTTTTAAGACTTTTGGTACAATTTGTGGTTTTCTTCCATGCACTGAAGGAATCTGAAGGTCTTTGAGGACCAGGAATGCTGGAGTGGATGGAACTTATTCCTGGAGGTAAATCACTTGAGAAAACTTGGAACTAGGCCTTCAAGGAAACTGCTTCCTTTTCCTTGATAAAACTGTTCCTTGACTTACCCTGTCACTGCATACATTTTCTGGAAATAACTTTTATTATTGCTCATATAATATCTCCTTCTAATTTTTAAATGCAAATGTTAAAGTCACTCATAATCTCACCAACCACTATTTAAATTCTAATATATATTCTTCTACATACTGTGTGTATGGTGTGTGTGTATATATATATATGCATATATATATGAATATATATATGCAAATATATTATGTAAAATATATTACTTATATTATTCTATACATGTAAGATCAACTTTTCACAAATATAAAAAAATGTTTCAAAATAGCTTTATAGTTATGTCATGCATACAAAAGTAATTATTTTCTTAAGACAAATATCCAGAAGTAGCACTGCTGGAATATGTATGCTTTAAGAAAATAGTTATTACCGAATTGATTCCATCAATTAACCTTTTCCCTAGTAGATAAGAGAGTCCTCTTCCTTCTGTTGATGACCACACTATTATTTTTAAACACTATCAATTTTATAAAAAAATATAATTTAGACTTCTCTAGATGACTCACTAGGCTAAATGTGTTTTCATGTGTTTACCTACCTTTTAATTTCCTTTATGTAAATAAAGGAAATGATTATGTAAATTAATCATTTATATCATTTGACCATTTTTTCTAGATGGGTTAGTAAGTTTCACATTTTAAAAATATTGCAGGATGACCATAGAAAGAACATATGCTACTACGGTTTTCACTGGTCTTTTAACTGTATTGCTAGTTATTTTTGCTAGCAGAGTGATTATAAATTTCATGGACGATTTAGTAATTTTTAATTTATTGTTTCTACTTTTGCACTAGAGTTCTGGGAATCCAAGCAAGGTATATTCAAGTTACACTATGCTTTTCTAGAAGTCTGCAAAGCCCTGCACACCACAGCCTCTCTCTGAAATGATCCTTAATGCTCTGTTGATCATTCTCAGTAAAATATGACTGACAACATAATTTGTGGCACTTAGTGCAAAATAAAAATGGAACAGTCCCTTGTTCAAAAATTATTAAGAATTTCTAGATAGCGAAAACAGAGCATTAAACCAAGCATGGAACCTTTCTAAACATGACCACATGTGACTGCACAGGTCACATACCCATAAAGTTAGCCCAGCCCCAGCTACAACTAACTGATCAGAGATACTTGACCCAAAGACCAAAGATCTAGGCTGGCCTGTCGCTATAAAGGTTGGTGTGAATATTCTATTTGATTAGATGTCCTATACTGAGTAACAACTGGTAGAATCATTCAGATTCACAGTTTTGGAGAATTTAAACTTGGAAGAGAGTGGGAGACAAAGAAAGAGAGAGAGACAGAGAGCTAGAGAACCTACACCTCTCTCAAATGTTTAGTTACTTGACTTATCCACCATCAATCACTTCAAAGTCATCTTTCCCTCTACCATCTGACCTTTACCAAACACTAACTTCTTGCTTATAGAATATTTGGTTGTTTTCCTGGGTGTTAAATTCTGAATAGTTTGGGGCACCTGTGTGGCTAGTCAGTTAAGCATCCAACTCTTGGTTTTGGTTCAGGTCATGAATTTGCGGTTTGAGAGTTTGAGCCCCGCATTGGGCTCTGTGCTGACAGTGTGGAGCCTGCTTGGAATTCTCTCTCCCTCTCTCTCTCTGCCTCTCCCCCACTCACTCTCTGTCTCTCACAATAAATAAATAACCTAAAAAATTTTTAAAAATCAAGTTCTAACTAGTTCAATAAGAATTCTGCACTAATTTAAGTTATTTTTGTGATTTTTTTGGTGTCACTTTTCAAAGTCACATCCTAAATTTTTGGAATGAAATACCGATGTGACCGGGAAGGACAACGAGAAGGAGCAAAAGTCAAAGGTTCTATTTCAGCAAATGTTATATTTGGGATATCCATTGGACATTCAAGCAGAGATGCCAAGTCCTCTGTAGGCCAGAGAGAGGTAAAAGAGGAGATAATAGATTTGGGGGGTCACTGACATATAAACAGTATTTATAGATGGACTGGATAGACTTATCTGAGAAAAGTGAAGAGAGCTCATAGAAGGGACCAAAAATGACACCTGGCCACTCAGGATAAAGACTAATGATTGCTGGGTAGTGATATTATTCATGATTTTTATTTTCCTATCTGGGTTCTTTCTATTCCATAGTTTTTACCACAAACAGGTATAGTGCTTAAGGCCATAAAAAAGTAATTAAAAATTGAAGGTCATTTATTTTGTTTTTATAGACCTGCCAAAGAGTTAGCTTTGAAGCATTCAGTTGTTAATTAAAATGTGAATGGTAAATACTTACACATTTTATTGTATGTTAAATATACTTCCATAAAAATGCAAATGCAAAAAAAACCCCATAATTGGTAAGGATTGTTGTTGTACAGATATTATAGTTTCTATTTCTTTGAGAAGAGGGCAGAGTGCACTACATGTGAAAACACTTGATAACTAACTTACATGCTTACAGGGCTTTTAATTTGGGGTATTTTATTTTGTTTTGTTTTGTTTTTCTTGCCAGAAAGAAAATTTTCCTAAAAATGCTTTCCCTCAGCCTATTGTAAAAGAAAGTACGCTGGAAAAATTGAACAAGGTAAAAAAGGAAAATGTTACTTCAAATGTCGTTATCATAAATTCAAGTTGCTTAAGGAAACCAAGTTGTGCCCTTTGGTGGCAAAAGTGAAAACGCACCCCCACATCACTAGGTTATTTACTCAACAATGATAAAATAGATGTGTTCTCTGACCTTTTTGGCTTAAAGCCTGGTGAAAGAGCAGGTGTTAAACTGAAAAGTAATTGAGGTGAAATAAAAAGAGAGGGTTTGCTGAATGAGACAATGTGAGGGAGCACATTGGAGACTGGAGATTGGAGGGTCAAGTCATCCTCTCTGGGGGAAAGACATAGAAACCAAAATGTGGAAGATGAATAGTGTGGTAGGCTGTAGGCTGAATAAGGTCTCCAGAAGTGTCCACATCTTAATGTCCAGAACCTGTGAATGTTATCTTCAGTGGTGAATGGACTTTGCAGACATGATTGAGTTAAGGATCTTAAAATGCGGAGACACCCTAGGTTATACAGATAGGCCCTTAAATGACCTCACAAGTAAGAGAGATGCAGGAGCAGTCAGTCAGAGGAGAAGGCAATGTGCTTAGAAGACGGGAGAAGAGGCCACAAACAGAGAAGTACAGGTATCCACTAGAAACTGAAAAAGGCAGATAAACCAGTTCACGCCGGAGCCCTGGGAAGGAAGCGTCTCTGTTGGATCCGGCCCCTCCGCGGGACTCTGAGGAAAAGCTACCTCCAGGTAGACACCGTCTGTCACCATGGTAAAGGAGACCCCAACAAGCCACGGGGCAAGATGTCCTCGTACGCCTTCTTCGTGCAGACCTGCCGGGAAGAGCACAAGAAGAAACACCCAGACTCTTCGGTCAATTTCGCTGAATTCTCCAAGAAATGTTCCGAGAGATGGAAGACCATGTCTGCGAAGGAAAAGTCGAAATTTGAAGATATGGCAAAAAGTGACAAAGCTCGCTATGACAGGGAGATGAAAAATTATGTTCCTCCCAAAGGAGACAAGAAAGGAAAGAAGAAAGACCCCAATGCTCCTAAAAGGCCTCCATCTGCATTCTTCCTGTTTTGTTCTGAACATCGCTCAAAGACCAAAAGTGAACGCCCTGGTTTATCCATTGGGGATGCTGCAAAAAAATTGGGTGAAATGTGGTCTGAACAGTCAGCCAAAGATAAACAACCATATGAACAGACGGCGGCTAAGCTAAAAGAGAAGTATGGAAAGGATATTGCTGCATATCGCGCCAAGGGCAAAAGTGAAGCGGGAAAGAAGGGCCCTAGTAGGCCTACAGGTTCAAAGAAGAAGAATGAACCAGAGGATGAGGAGGAAGAAGAGGAAGAGGAGGAAGAGGAGGAGGAGGAAGATGAAGATGATGAGGAAGAGGAGGAAGATGAAGCATAAATGGCTATCCTGTAATGATATGTGCGGAGTGTGCGTGTGTGCTCAGGCAATTGTTTTGCTAAGAATGTGAATTCAAGTGCAGCTCAATATTAGCTTCAGTATAAAAACTGTACAGATTTTTGTATTTTGCATAGATAAGATTCTTTGTAGAGAAAATACTTTTTTAAGAATGCAGGTTGTAGCTTTTCGAGGGGCTACTACATACAGTTAGATTTTAAAGCTTCTGATGTTGAATGTTTCTAAATATTTAATGGTTTTCTTAATTTCTTGACTTGTGTACTGTAGCACAGCAAACTTGTAGGAATTAGTATCAATAGTAAATTTGGGTTTTTTAGAATTTTGCGTTTTGTTTTTTTTAAAAAAATTGTAATAAAATTATGTATATTAAAAAAAGAAAGAAACTGAAAAAGGCAAGGAAAAAAATCCTCTTCTCAGAGCCACCAGAAGCAGTTAACCCTGCTGACACCTAGACCTCAGTCTAGTAAAACTGATTTTGGAGTTCTGCCCTCCAGAACTATACCACACTAAATTTTGTTATTTTAATCCACCAAGGCTATGGTAATTTGTTATAGCAGCTGTAGGAAATTAATGCAAGGAGGGATTATCTAGAAGAACAGAGAGGAATGTGAAGGTACCTTCTAGGGAGCTGTAGATACCCAGTGCACCAGAAGAAAATGCTTGGTGTTCAATATTTTGGAGGAATAATAACTCAACGGGAACAAAAGCATAAGATTGGGTTGGGGAGAGAAGACAGCACTAGATTATGCCAGGTCTTGCAGGTATTAAGGATTTTTCTATCAAAGACAGTGGGAAAAACATAAAGAATTTTAGGAAGATGAATGATTTTTTGAAGATCACTTGGGCTCTTGCATAAAGAATATAAATTGTAATGAGGACGAGAAGGAAGATCAGTTTGAGTTTATTGGAGGGAAGGAGCTGTCAGTTAAAAGTGTAGGTTCAGGGGCTCCTGGGGGGCTCAGCTGGTTGAGCGTCCGAATCTTGACATGGGCTCAGGTCATGATCTCACCATTCGTGAGATCAATCCCTGCGTCAGGCTCTGTACTGACAGCGCAGAGCCTGCTTGAGATTCTCTGCCTCTCTTTCTCTCTCTCTCAAAATAAATAAATAAACATTAAAAGAAGAAGAAATATAGGTTCAAAGAGGGATCAGATAAAGTGGTAAGAGCTGGGTGCTTGGTAAGGGTACTAATGCCAATCATCCATGGATGGATGTTGAGGAGCGTTTTTCTAGGTCTGCATTTATTTTGTCTAATTTATCTTGCAGTTCCATTTTGATAGATGCCCTAGTGGTTCTGGATGGTTCTACATGGTTTTGTAAACATAGAGTGGAGTGAAATAATTTGGCTTACTTTATAATCAAATTGATCATTCTTTAGATAAAGAGTCAACAATCTATGGTCATGGGTTTAATTGGTCCACTACCTCTTTTTGATTTTAGATATTTCTTCTTTCTAACATGTACATTCAGTGCTATAAATTTCCCTCTAAGCATTGCTTTTGCTGCATCTTACAAAATTTGACAAACTGTATTTTCATTTTAATTTAATGCAAAATATGTTTAAATTTCTCTTGAGACTTCTTTGAGCCATTATTTAGAAGTGTGTGGTTTAATCTCCAAATACTTTGGCATTTTCCAACTATCTATCTGTTTTTGATTTCTAGTGTAATTCCACTGTGGTCTGAGAACCACAGTGTATGGTTTCTATTCTTTTAAATGTATTAAAGTGTGTTTAATGGCCCAGGATGTGGTCTATCTTGGTGACTATTCCATGTGAACTTGAGGGGAAAAAATGTGCATTCTGCTCTTGTTGAACAAAATAATCTATAAATGTCAATTAGATCTAGCTGACTGATGGTGCTGTTGAGTTCAACTATGTTCTTACTGAATTTCTGCCTGCTGGATCTGTCAATTACTGAGAGAAGGGTGTTGAAGTCTCCAGCTATAATAGTGGATCTGTCTACCTCTCCTTGCAGTTCTGTCATTTTCTGCCTCATATATTTGACGCTCTATTGTTAGACACATATGCATTAAGGATTGTTATGTCTTCTTGGAGAACTGGCCTCTTTATACTTATGTAATAGCCCTTCTAATCCCTGATAATATTTCTTGTTCTGAAGTCTGATTTGTTTGAAATTAATATAGCTACTCCCATTTTCTTTTGATTAGTGTTAGATCAATATATCTTTCCCTAGCCCTTTAGGGCTGTGTATTTATATTTAAAGTAGGTTGCTTATAGATGATATATGATTGGTTCTCTAGCAATCTCGTCTTTTAATTGGTGTTCGCATTGCCTGTTTTTGTAAATAAAATTTTATTGGACTATAGCTATTGTATTTTGGTTTGACTGATTCCAAATCCACTTGTTTACGATAAAAAATGAAATTGTATTTAAGAGTAAAGTTGTTTTGATTAAGAGTGAAGTAAGCTGTGACAGGATATTGTCATCTCATCCATTGTCATTGATAAGCATTCAGCTCAGCTGCTGAGGGGACCTGCTGGGGCTTATCAGTAAAAACATATGAAGAAGCAACTATGGCAAGGAGACATTTTGACTATAAATACCAAGAGTTTGTGAGGAATACCTGAGAGTGTTCAGTCTGGGCAAGACACTTTGCTGATCTAAATAGCTCTCTGAAAACCTTGGGGCAATTAGATCCTGCTGAGGTAAAGGCAACTCTTTTATGGGCGGTGGTGAAAGCCAAAAAGCACCCCCAAGAAAGACCCTCTGGCCTGTCAATGCCAGTGGCATCGTTCCCTAGCAACGTGCTCTAGCAACAGGGGACTTGTACTTTTGCCCTGGCAGCTGGATGTCAGCTCTGAATTGACTAAGCCATCTCTCCCGAGGACATAGTCAAATAAAGGTACCCCTCAACTAAATTTAGACTTTACTCCTTCCATAGTCCCTTGCCTGGAACAACAGTGCAATTAATCTATCGTTGGCTTGGAGTTTGTAATTCCTTTTTGCTTATTAAGAACCATTTTCCTGTATGGCCTGTGAAATTCCTGCAGTGAACCTGTGTAAAATAAATTGCCAGCAAAGGCAAACTCAGTCTCTGAGCATTAATTTGCCTCCCGAAACAAAACAATAGCCATAATCATTTGTTTATGTGTTGTCTGTGGCCGCTTTCATGCTACAGTGGAATTGAGTTGAGTAGAGCTGAATAGCGCAACAGAGATCCTATAGCCCACAAAGGTGAAAATATTACACCTGGGCCCCCTACAAAAAAAAGTCTGCTGCCTGTTGCAAGATCACTGCCCTCTATTACCTGTTTCTTATCTTTTAAATGCTTTCTGAGGGTTTGGGTGCTTTGTGGATTCTTTTTCCCCAAATCGGAAACATTCGCAAAACAACTGACACAAGTATTATACACAATATGAATATTGTTTTACTTGTCACTCAAAAATAGCATTAACACAACAAATGCTTGTTTTGGGGTTGTTTGGTGGCTACCTCTAGCCACCTCTAGGGAGTGATGCACAATTAATCTGGGTTATATCAGTAGAATTCATTAAATTCGTTTTTAAAGAAGTTTCATGGTATGTGAAAGAACGTTTCTATGTAAATGTAATGTATTAATAAAAATGAGTAATATCTAACATAAAAAAAGTACTGGGTTCTGCATCGCGCATTTTCTTCCCACCCACTGCCTACATAAGTCTCTGTAGGCTTAAACCAGCTGACAAATTCCAGTGTTGCATAAATCATATGCTGGCAATTTAAGAGTATGGACTTTTAAAAGAAATTCATGTTATTTTAGCAAGCCAAATGATGAATATAAGTCTTCTGTGGTTGGCAATGACATGCTGACATCAGCTTTCACGAAAGAGCTTATCTGGGCATCCATGTTCCCCCTAACCACAGCTGTGACTTAAGAGACCTAACATTGCTACCTGCTAATATACTATTGACCCACGGATATTGATGGTGGCAGGCCAGCCATTATGCCACAATTAAAAGCTTCTTTCAAACGAGAAAAGAAAAATCACCCCAAATATAAATTTTAAAACGTAGCATTTAATATTCATGAGAAATGCCCCCAAGATGCTGAGTTTAGCAATTGTATAATGAAAGTGCCACCTTTTTAAAAGAAGGATTATTCCCCACTGTTGCACAATCAAGGGATTTTTAAGTGACCTAGGAGTAAAAGAAAAGGGAAGGGGGGGGGGTGATTACAAATTAATAAAGCATGTAGTACCGTTTGATTACCAGCCACTGCAGTGTGAAATGAGTTGGTTTTAGTCCAGCTGTGCCGACTGATGGCTATCACCATCTTGCCTCCAGAAGTGCCTGATGAGCTGTCCCCACCAGGAGAGTTCTGGGGAGGAGGTGGAGGAGTGGGTGAGGAGAAAGCAGGTCAGAGCTCTGTGTGGGGGTGAACAGAGATTCCATCAAGGACATGGTCAGCCTGCTTTGTGACCCTGAAATGCCAAGCGACTGCAGAGCCTGGCTATCACATTTAAAAACCTTTTGAGAACAAAGTGCACTTTCAAAAAAATAGAAATTCTTCATTTCATAGAATCAAATGAAATGGAGTTGCAAGTGGCCTGAGAAGGCATCTAATAGAGTGGTTCTCTGCAGTGACTGATCATCAAGATGGTTAAGCACCTACATATTTCTAAACTCAGCCAGGGACTGGCTGATTCAAAACTTCTGGCACGGGGCCCAATAGTGTGCTTTAAAAAATAAAAATAACAAAATCCCCAGTTTGATTGAATGACCCTTGCCATGACCTTATCATGGGTAGAATATACTTTTCCACCCTTTGACTTGCACCAGTCCCTATGACTTGCTTTGGACCATGGCATGTGGACAGAAATGATATTGTCATTGTGCCAGTTTCAAACCTAGGCCTTTAAGAAGCCTCCCATATTCACACTCACACTCTTGTTTCTGTACCATTGATACAGCAGAGCATCTGTGGTAGCTTCAGAATACCTGCAGAATGAATATATTGGAAGAGAACCATCCCTGTTGTCCCAGTTGACCCATACATACATCTGCAGCAGGAGGCAGAGCTAACCCCGGCTGACTGAACACATGTGACCACGCCCAGCAGGACCAACTCAGGGGAGTCACAGACACAGAATAAATAAATGCTTTTTGCTGTGTACAACTGAGATTTTTGGTTGTGACTCTACTCACAATGTATTGTGATGCCAGGCAACAGATACCCGATACAATCAGGAATTCTAACAATCACTCAAGTTTGGAAACGATTATCTAGTGCACAGGTCAGCATACTGTAAACCCTGGGCCATATCCAGCCAGTAGTAGGTTTTTGTAAATCCAGTTTTATTGGAACACAGCCACACCCATTCATTTACCTATTGTCTATGGCTACCTTCTTGCTATAAGGGCAGGGTTGAGTGGTTGCATCAGAGACAGGCTGGCCCCCAAAGCCTAAAATATTTACTATTTGGCCCTTGCAGAAAAAATTTGTTGACTCCTGATCTGGTCCAAAGTCCTGAATTTTAACACAAAAAGTGCAGATGTAGAAAGAATAAGTACTTCTGCCAAAGTTCATAGAACAGAGATTCTTTTAGAACTTGGGCCTCTAAATTTTAATGCAATGTTCTTTCACAGTGACACACAAATTTTTGAACATTTCAGAATTATATTTCATAAAGGACAGTCTCAAGCAGCTTGTATTTTGCTGTCATCTATGTTTTCTCCATATTTTTAAAACTTGCCTGGTGTGCCTTGGTGGCTCAGTTGGTTAAGCATCGTCATGACTCTTGATCACAGATAGCTCAGGTCTTAATCTCAGGGTTGTGAGTTCAAGCCCTGCATTGGGCTCCGCACTGGGCATGAAGACTACTTTAAAAATAAGTAAATAAATAAATAAATAAATAAATAAATAAAATTTGCTCTAAGCTAGTTTCCGATTGGAAAAAAAAATTAACAGATTTTACCAAGATTACTAATGGAAAAGCATTTTTTGTACTCTTATCTCTAGGGTAGTTACACTGCAACAAACAACTCTATTTAGCCCCCCAAAAAGCAATAGAAAACTTTGGTGTTTTAGATGCCAATAGCTGGCCAGAGCTGAAGGTACATGGCCATCTATTGGCAGCACCCAGGTATATGGCTGACCTTGGCCTCTGTGACCTCAGAGAAGAATTGAGCCCTATAAATATATTTGAATGGATTTAGAAGATCCTCCAGACCAGTTAAGAGAACTCCTCAGTGGATAACCTTAGCAATTCAAAAAAAGTTCTTCAAGAAAAATACTTAATTCAGTATAAACTAGTTGCTTTTTTTATCCAAAGCAACATGCTTGTTAACTCACAGGATATTAACACAACCCACAGAACATGAGATTATATTATAACTAAGGTCAAGATCTAAAAGCAACAGTCAAGTATTGCTTTCGTGTCTTCCAATTGACATGTGCCTACATGACTACAATACCTAGATGCTTTGTGGCCAGTTGGTACTTTGAACTCTTAGGAAGAGGTCCTTATTTAGGTGTTAATCTTTAACACCCACTAACCTTCCTTTAAAGAATTCAAAGGGGTGGGGTGCCCGGGGGGCTCAGTCTGTTAAGCATCTGAATCTTGATCTCAGCTCAGGTCATGATCTCTAGGTTTCTGAGTTCAAGCCCCACATCAGGCTCTGTGCTGATGGTGCAGAGCCTGCTTGGGATTCTCCCTCTCCCTCTCTGCTCCTCCCCTGCTTGTGCTCTAAATAAATAAATAAACAAACAAACTAACTAACTAAAAAATTATTTAAAGAATTCAAAGGGTTTACCTTAATTAGAGACTGAGTTGAAGCATTATAAATAATACCTATCTTGTCCTCTAAATTTCTGGCATCCCCTCCACTTCTCATTGATGATCAAAAAGCAGGAATAGGAATATCAATTAAACCAAGACATTGTTTGAGCCATGCGGTGATTTTTTTTTCTTTTTTTACTCAAATTTAAATCCAGTCTAATCCCTAAAATATGTCCTCTGGAAGCTGGGCATTCCTTTGAAATTATTCAAACCCAAGCAAAAAAGAGTCTTTTCTACCATTCTGACCTACCAATCAGATTAGAATGTTTTATAATCAGACATTATAATTTCTCATGTCCTATAACTCCCAAAGTCATGTCTCAAGACGTCCATTCCCACCAGAGACCATGATGCACTTGATTTGCAACTTGCCTTATCTAAAACATGAATGGAATCTCATTTAATCCTCACAAAAAAAACAGTGTGAATAATATACTTTATATGTAGAAACTAAGTCTCAGAACTGTGAATTTACTTTGCCCAAACTTATGTAAATGCTAGATGCTAAGGAATTAAGCTACAGAAAACAAACGAAATGGCAATTTGTAAAGATAAATTGAGACACACACACACCCCCAGTAGCCAACCGGTGTTTCATAGATAAAGACAGTTATAGTAAATGGTGTTCACTATACAGATCTACCTTGAGGTTGGAGGTAGCCAAGCCCCCAGCTGCTGGGAGTATTGATGGCCGACAACCTAAGAGCTCAGCCCTTGGCCAAAGAGCACCACCTCCACTAAGGTCACACCCTCTCTCCTAAGGCATCCTTTCGTGGTGGAAGGGGGGAAGATACTAAGGTCAAGCTCCCTTGCTTCAGAGCAGAACAATTCAGAAGGGCCACGCAAGTTCCAAGGTTCCTTCAGGTGGGATTGACTGAAGCCTCTGCTGTGAGCACATCTCAGCTGAACCTCTCCCCGAATTCAAACTACTTTCCTCACCCCTCAGAACATTGTCACTACCAGCACTCTCCAGTAAACATTCTGTGGGGCAGCCAACTGGGCGGCGGCTGGTGGCACTGGAAGTGAAAGAATTCACCCAAGGCAGAACAAAAGAGATAGAAGTTTACTGATACCCCTCAAGGTGTGTGGGTGGGCAGGACAGCAAAGGAGAGACTATCTGTGACAAGGCAGTGGTGAGGAGCCACAGGTATACAGCAGAGTGAGGGACTATGGAATTTTCCCTTTTTGGTAATCTTAGGAACTGTGTCTTGTTGTAATTGGTCAGTTAGAGCCGATGGGTATTTCGAGGTGGGTTGCTTAATGAGTCTGTTTGCATTGCCTGTTTGCATCCGGTGGTGGTGATGGTTGCTATCCGCCCTTTCACCGTACTCTGGTTTCCACTGCTAAAGCCTGTTGCCTAAAAGCAGCCTCTACACGTTCTGCACGCATATTTCTCCTCACAGTCTATTTCCCAGGGAACCCAACATACAACGAGCCCATTTCAAGTCTCAGACAGTGTCTGTAGTAACTAACAATTAACCTGAGAAAACTACACAAGAATACACTAGCTTTCAAACCTCTGTGGTTTATAGAATCAAAGAATTTGTGACCTGCAAGTGCGTTCAGAAACCAAGCAGGCCAGTGATTCCCACAGGAAGAAAAAAAAAAAAAAAAAAAAAAAAAGCAGACATTCATGTTCTCCTTTCCAATGATCTTAAATCTCACAATGATGACCAAGTATTTTCAACCATCTTAATTTACAAAACACCCACTCATAATGGGAACTAATATTAGTATATGTTTCAAACTTTTATATTTATTCTATCTCTTAATCTTCACAACCATCCCATGAGTAAAACAATTATTAAGCCATCTTACAGTTAATGACCCCGAACTTGAAGGATGTGAAGTGACATGCTCCAGTCACACAGCTAGGACAGAAGGGATAAGACAGTAAAATCAAGTCTTTCCAATTCTAATTGTGTTCTCTTTCTCACAAGTCACAGTATCCTCAGTATAGTCAGAGGTCAGGGTATATAGATGTACCTTGACTTTCACAGAATCTGAATCTGAAGCCAGGTGAAAAAAAAGTTTTATGGATCAGAACAAGAGCAAAAAAAGAAGTCAATATTTGGGGTTGAACAGAGCTGGTATTTCATTTATTAATGTAAGTCATTATTTGATCTCAGAGTGCTATTTTAGCTGTTATTACTAAGTTGCCAAAGGTGTTTCTTAACATGATAAGTAAAGACTTGGAGCTTCTTGAATTATGAGACAATTGCCAGCTTTTGCCTCTGTAAAAATAATCCATAAGGTATTTTCTCCCAAGAAAGGTCATAGGGGGCTTCCTATAACAACATGTAGGTTCATACATCCAGCTTCCCGAGCCAAGTTTCTATTAAAATGGACAGCAGAACATTAATACAGGGGAAAGCCTATATCTGATAGAGAAGGAAAGAAAAAATGCAGCCCCAAACAGGAAACTGTTAAGAATATATGTTACAGTGCAGAGGAAACATTGAAGAAAATCAGTGAGGCATAATCTGTAGCTCCTCCCCCTGAGAAAGCTGTGCAGTGTGGAGGAAGCTGCCAAGGAAATTGGACGATCCAAATTCAACGTTCCCAGTTCGGAAGGCTGTGCATTGAGAAGAATGTTGACCATGGTAGAGGAGGGCATGGCTCAACCTGGAAATGAACTCCACACTACATAAAGCAAGTAGGTAACAGCTTATTAGTAGCATATCTAAAGGCAACTCAAAGGCCTCAGATTTTTAAAACTAATGCTTCCAACTGAAGGACAGCAGGAAGCAGCAGGAAAAAGGCAGAGAACTAGTGTAGCCAAATGCAGGAACCAAAGGGGCCAGAAAGACAGAAAGACGAAGAAAGGAGTCCTCTCTGCTGAGGCTCCTCAAAGAGAAAGAACTACACTGAAAAGCATGAATTGTTCAAAAATTGGTGATGAGACAGAGAGTAAAAATCCAGAGGGAAAATAATAGAGACCCCTACTTCATTTAGTAGATGAAATATTAATACTATAAGAATTAATTGTTCATTGTTTTAGCTACGACAGGAGTGTTGTGGTTATACCCTTTTAAAGAGGCCTTATCTTTTAGAGATACCTAAAGAAATATGTACAGATGAATAAGATGACATCTGAGATTCATCTCAAAGTAATCAAGAAGAAAGGAGTAGGGAGGACACCTGGGTAGCTTAGTCAGTTAAATGACCAACTCTTGATTTCGGCTCAGGTCATGATCTCACAGTTCACGGGCTCTGCACTGACAGTGAGGAGCCTGCTTGGGATTCTCTCTCTCTCAGTCCCTCTCCCCATTCTCGCTCTCTCAAAATAGATAAATAAACTTTGAAAAAAAAAAAGGAAGAAAGGAGTGGGTAGGGGTATAAATAAAACAAGATTGACCATAAATTTATAAGTGTGAATCTCATTATAATGCACATGAGAGCTCCTTACACTATTTTTCTACATTTTCATAACAAGAAGTTTAAAAAAACAATTCTAGGAGAGTAAAGCTGAAATATAAATATAAATATAAACCCTGTAAAATATTGGAGAAAATGTTGGTAAACATATGTGTAAGTCTTTATAATGTATAATAATATAGATGGAATCTATCAAGGGAAAATTACTATATTTGAATATATAAAATGGAAAATTCTACATGTATATCTACCAATAGTTGCTACATACAGATGAAACATATATATGTATATACATATATGTGTTTTAGAAAGTATTTAAAAACAAGAGAAATTGCACATGCTAATTTTTAAATAGATTATAAAACTAATACAGTGTCATTCAAAATTTTGTATGTTTGTATTTATGTGATCCTTTTGCTAAGATTTAGGCCATCAAAGCAAATAACTCAGGTAGAGTCTGTGCCTCAGATAGAGATAGATAATAAATAATCCACTACACCCAAAGTGTTTATGTGCTATGAATGAGAAGCACGGAGAATTATGATAACATACAACAGGATACATAATCCAGTTGAGATGAGGAAGGGCAACAAGAAAGAATCCCTTGGATTTTTAGCTGACAGTCCTGACAGGTAACTGGTAACTAACTGAAAGGAAATAACCCTTATGTATAATTTTCACATTAACGGAATAGCGGGGTAAATTTTCATTTTATTCAATGTACTTTTTCATCATTTTAAATAATATATTGAAATGCTTTTATAATTTACAAAACAAAGAACAGATCATAAAAATAACATATAAGAATGAACAACTAAAAACTAGTTTTTCTGTCATATTATACCTTCTTTCTCGGTAACACAAATGTATTTTGTTTGAAAGGCCTTCAATCCTCAAAGTGAAAAGGTGATTTTATTTTATTTTTTTTCTTTAGTTTATCTTGGAAAGTTCCAAGGTAATTAGTAAATTAAATGTCAAGTGAATCAGAATTTTTGTTGAAATTGAAAACGATTATTTTTCATTTGCCAAGGCCTGGCAAAGTGACTAAATATATATACATCTTGAAAGGAGGTGAAGTATTTGGAGGAGGCACAATGCACACTGAATATAGGGGGATATTGATTTCCCTATCAAGTGAGAAAACTAGAGTTTTCAAGTATCAAGTGAGAAAACTAGAAATACAACACAGAGGGAGCGACAGAAGAGAAGTGAATGGTAGGGAAGTAGACAAGGGGGATCAGGGAGGGGAGGAGAAGGGAAGGGAGGGGAGAAGAGAAACAGGTATCTGGGTGCAGAGATAGTAGGCACACATATGCCCAGTCATATATATCACCAGGATGTACAAATTGCCAATGACTCAAAATAATGGGACATTTATAACCTTTTTTCCTTTATTTATTTGGTTTTGCTAGCATTGGTCTAATTCGTAGGAAGAAATCAAATAAGCACTTAGGTTCCCCAGTGCAACTCTAAGCACATAGAGTTTTTACATTTACAAATATAATTTCCTAATCATAATTTCCTATGCAAGAAATGGAAAAATATTTCATTTGCAAAGAATCACCATTTTCTATGCAAAGGAAAATCTAGCAATAACTCTTTTTTGTTCAAAATTAAGAAAATTTAAATTATCTGTTGCTTTAACCCAATGGGTTCAGATTTATGCCAATATTTGGCTTCACCAAGGACCATAATTTCTGCTTCTAATGTGATGGGAATCATAATGAGTAAGATGATTGAAAAGAAGATGCATAATTTTAAAGTTAGACTGGAGCGGCTGTTTCTAATATTAAGGGAAGTTATTTAGCCTTCCAGAATATCCATTTACATCTGTAAAAATCAACTGTGCCAAAATGACATGACGTATATGTAAAGTCAGTTTTGGGAAAGCAATAGAGAAACATATAAAAGATAACCTGTTAATGTATTAATGAACATTCAGGTCAGTATACAAATGTTTTAACCAAACTACTTTTGCTGTTTCGTCATTCTGTTCTTGATTAAAACTCAAGAAATGGCAGGGCGGTTTTGTGTTCAAATTTCTTATCCTAAGGTGGTTTCCCTTATACTTCCATCTTTTATGTTTTGATTTAAGATGATAATATTTCTATTCAGAATTATGAAGAATAGTCTTCAAGTGAAAAATAATTCTAAGCTATGTGTCTGCCATAGTAAATAAACAGTACCTCAAAAAGACCGCCAATCTACCTAAAAGCAGGAAAAACTTTGAGCGACCACTTTTGGTACGCAATTTCCTCGCAACGAAATACCCTATGGTTGAATTACAGAAAAGCCTGGATGAAAAAGGCATTAATATTAACTGAGGAAGCACAAGACTGCATTTTACTCACAAGATTTAGGTTTGAGCTGATTAAAGGGTACTTAATAAATCCACTTGGGCAAAGTTATGGCACTTGGGGGAGATTTGAAATAGGACTATAATTGTGAAAAGTTCATGGGATGCCAATTCATACCAGCGACTATAATAAAAGTGGCCAGAAGTAACAGGTCTGGGACCATGGTTCAGATAAATTTTCCAAGGTAAAACAGCACTAAAAAGGTGTTACACACAAAAATAGAATTTTCTTTCATGATTCACAGCCGCAGAGGCTTTCAAGAGACAAAGAACCTAGCAACTCGATGGATAATACTGTGTTTGCTACTGGAAAGCGGAGGAAATAAGGAGCTGAAGATGGGAGGCTTGAATAAACCAGATATGACTGAAATGCCATGTGCTTTGATATTCACCAAGCAAAATACAAAGTTTAGACTGTGGGTGGAGACCTTAAAACTACAGAGAAAGGTATCTTTTTTTCCACTTCACTTGTTAGATTATGTAGAGGAGAACAGCCTTCTGCTTAAATGGTCTGCTGCACATTCACATATTAAGGCACCCTAAATGGAACAAATCCATCCTGTCTCAGTGGCATATCTGATGCAATATTTAATAACCTATTACATTAAATGAAACTTCTGTATCTTTTGTCCACAATCTGCAAGCATTAGGCAAATTCTTAACCAAGGGTCACTTGAGTCTCTTATTAGAGTGATTTTCAGTAGTTAGGGATCACCTAGGAAACTGAAAAATTAAGATTCTCATTTCCCACCATTCAGATTCTGACTCAGTAGATCAGGTAGGACAGAGTTAAGAAACAGCTGAAGTCACTCCGAAGGCAGGTGGTCTACAGGGCGAAACCATATTCTAGAGAATAACAAACTCTATGTCCATCCATTTTTCAAAGAGAATGATAAAAAGTTCATTTAGATTCTGGTTATTCCATTTTTTTCTACTACCAATCCTTCAAGAAAATAATAAATTAAAAAGCAAACTTATCAATGGACACTAAAACCAGTGGGTGAAGTTTGATAAGGAACAGCATATTTTCATAATACGGAAGTAGCTCTCTAAGAAATATGTATTAATTATGGTACTTAATAAGTAAAAAACAATTTACATTGACCTTATAGTGATGACATCTGGCAGGCACCATTTTAGCAAGTGATAAAAGTGAACATTAACTGTAATGGGACAAATCAACCTCTTACTGACTACAGAGTATCCAGTCTGTGATATTTCTGCCCAAACCCCATAACCTGAATTGGATCATGGGGAAATATTTGACAAATATGTTATGAAATTAACTGCTCTCTACATTTAAAAAGTATTAAGTCCTGAAAGCCAAGGAAAGACTGAGAAATTGTTCCAAAGTGAAGGAAACTAAGGCAACTTGACAACTAAATCCCATACAGGATCCCGGATTGAATGCTGGACCAGAAAGGAAAGAGAAAAAAGAGAAGCAACTTATTCTTAACTTATTCTTAGATGATACAGAAAATATAGAGAAAACCAGCCAGCCAGCCAAAGACAGAGAGAATGATAAAGTAAATATGGTCAAATGCTAAGAAAAGTCGAATCTGAGTGAAGGGTATGCAGGTGTTGTACCTTCTTGCAACTTTTCTATGATTTTGAAATTACTTCAAATTAAAAAGTAAAAATTGAAAGAGCACGCAATCTCAAATTCATCGTTATAAAATAGCAATGTGAATTCCCAGTGCGAGCAACTAACACCAGGTTTTATATTTATCCCACTACATGCCATTTACAAGTGATATGTCTAATATATATAGTCATATAAAGTCCCAAAAATGTTGAAAGTCAAAGATACGTCTGGCAAATACTAACCGAAACAAAGTGGTACAGGTATATGAACAAGAAACAAAGGAAGCATTAGGTACGAAATATTCAAAGAAATAAGGGAAGGGTGTGATAAGACATTTAATTCATCAGTTCTAAACTTATCTATTCAACTAACTGCACAGCATCAAAACATAAGATACAAAGCAACAACTGACAGAACCATAAGCAGAAATAGACAAGTTCACAGTGAAATGAAGATTTTAACACATCACTCTGGCACTGATAGCTCAACCAGACAAGAATCAGTAAGCACATGGAAACGTGTATATTAGCAAGCTTGACATGTAAGCTTACATAGAATACTGCTCCCATACCTGCAGAATTCACATTATTTTGAAGCACATACGGAATACTTACAAAAATTTCCCCAATATTTGCACCTCAGATATAACAAGTCTCATTACATTTTAAAGGATTGGTATCACACAGCCCACATTCTCTAACCAAAATGCAAGTGATGAAGAAATTGATAACTGAAAGACAACTAGGTATATTATATATGTTTGGGATCCCCTATAATTCCACATCCAGTCTACCACAGTCCCTGCTGCTCCCCGTTGAGCCAGAATCTGAGGCAAGAATTCTGTGGCTATTCACCATTATGCCACTAGTTCTGTTGGTTTGAATAGTAAACAGATTTTCTTGATACTCATGTCACTATCTAAAACGGGGCAAGGAGAGAGAAGCCAATGGGTCTATCTCAAGAAAAATGGGTATATAATTTGCTCACTGTGCAAAGAGAGTGTTAGGAGAATATGACTTAATATGTTATTATTAGACAAACCATAATGCAAACTATGATCAGTATACAGAAAACGTGAGTGATGAGAAATAAATGAATTTTAAAGAAAGGACTGGAGTTTCTAAACTTTTCAAGGTAAATAAAATAAGAGTTGCTACAGTGCAATACCCACTATGTGTTAAGTGAAAATTTCCTCAGGCTTTAAAATCTTTTGCAGGCGGTGAGCTTATTAAAAAAAAATAAAAAGTCTCTAGGGAATGCATCAGAAATTATGTGCATTAAGCAGAAATAATCAATTGCGAAAATATGTCTAGCCAGAACTACTGTAGTTCAATGTATTGTAGATTTGGCTAAGCATTTATAGGACACTGTGCATGAAAAAGTTAAATCTTTTGTGGCATTTTCTATTGCAGCTGATGAAAGCACAGATATAAATAACACCACACAGTTAGCTATATTTATTCATGATGTCAAAAGGAATTTTGATGTGACCAAAGGACTTTTGGGCAGAATGCCCATGATAGGAATAACATCAGGAAATGATTTTTTGTGTGTGTTAGGAAAATGTTCATGTTGGACAAATTCAAAATGAGTAGTCAAGACTATAGACAGAGGCCCTATAATAGTCAGAGCTATACAAGTTTAATTCGGGATAGCAACATGTTCCTAGGTTATAGAACACTGTATCATTCACCAGAGAGATCTTTGTGCTCAAAGTTAAAAATGAAACTCATTGTTAAAGCAACCATTACTACACAGACTGCTTGAATCTCAGACAATCCAGCAGTTGGCTTGATGAATTAGACACGTACTGTTTGAAAGTATCTGGCTGGGTTGGTGGTGACACGGAGCTGAGGATATTTTTTAAATTATCCAAAAAAAAACTTACTTGTTTGTATTATCCAAGAGAAACCCCCAGGCTCACTTACCAGTCAAAACTGGATCAGGTTTGATCTTTTGGGTTGACATTACAACCCATCCAAACCCTGAATATTTCTTTGAATGGTGTGCATACGTACCTACATAAAAATGTAGGATTCCATTCGCTTGTTCCTAGAAAAACTGTGGCTTTGGGAAGGTCTTGGGCAAGGAATAATAACTAATTCACCTTCCTATCCTGAAATTGGTTTCTAGAAATGAAAGTATTGCCTCAACTACACTCTCAAAATTGTAGAGTTGGGGACTGAATTCCAAAAATATTATCTGACTTTACATTTTATAAAAATGACCTAACATTTCGCAGTTAGCCTTCCTCTTTGAATGAAGAATCAAACAGAAGATATTAAAGTGGAGTGCAACAAAGGACTAAAAACCAAATATAACGTTGCTAAAATATAAGAATTCCACAAGAGTCTCAGATGACGTTATACTAAATACAAGAACAACTGTGCTAAATACTATCCATATTCAGAATTATCCATATCTTTTATTTTTAAATTATGAAAATGAATAAAATTGAACATTCCCCCTACTTAAAGCATTACGGTTGAATATTATTGCACATTGAAATGCAAAATACAAGAGTAACATTCATATCTTCATCCTATTAAAATAAGCCATAAGGGTTTGAGTTCCAAATCAAAGAAATAACAAATTATGAAAGATATAATTACAATGTTCTATTTGTAGTTTTCACTTTTCGAATTGAACACAGTCTCTAGTTCATACATTACTATGTTACGTGTTTGCATCCTTTGTCACTTATTTTTGTCACCTCCCTGTGTCCTTTAGCCATATATGTAGCCTCCATCACTTTTTTTTAACCTCCAGATCTACATTTTTAACTACCTCCTAGATATCAGTATTTGGGGATGTCCATGGCACATCAAACTCAACACCTCTGAAACTGAACTTAGAGGTCTCGTGTCTGGAATCCCTAACACTAGCTTATCAGCCAGTCCCCTGAGCCAGCCATTCACGCTGATCCAAACCTCATTCCACCTAGAATATCTCCTCCTCCATCACCCAATGCAACCAGCTGTCTTCACAATAGCTTTCACGTCTATCTTCTCCTTCCCAGTTATGTTACCTTGGGTTAGTTCTTGGTCACTGTCACATCAAGCATCTGCAGTGTCCTCTTTGAAAGACACCCCGCCTTCAATTTCTCCAGCCTCAGTCCATCCTATGTAATATCCCAGAGTAAATCTTTGTCAATACACCACTGATCAGGCCCCTCTTCCGCTTACACTGTTACTGACCTTTTGCTACTATTGACTACCCACAGTATAAAGGTTGTACTCCTAGTGGTCTGCTTCCCCCACCCCCACGCCCACGACTCCCCATCATGCATATTCTCAAGTGGCTAACTGATTATACAATGCCCCGCAATAGAATTTATTTACCCTTTTCCCCATGTTCTTACCTTAGCTCATGATTAGAATGCCCTTATGCTCCCTTTTACATGTGATACACTTGGGATTTGCTAAGAAAATAAATCTCAAATGTTCTCACCACACACCCACACACCCACACATACACATAGCAGCTATGCAAGGTGATGGATATTAGCTTGATTGTGGCAATCATTTCACACTATCAAAAACATCACAGTGTATACCTTCAATATATGCAATTGTTATTTGCTGAGAAACAATTTTCTCACCACTAGAATACAAGCAGGACATGGATTGCTTTGTCAGTCTCCCTTATCATCGTATACACAACATGCAGGCTAGTGCCTGGCCTGTAATAGTGCTCAGTCAATACTTGTTCAATGAACAAAAACGATATGGAGAAGATCTTCCAGGTTAATAAAATCCTTCTTGATAATCTAGAGAAGACCATTCATTCACCCAACGAACACTTCTTGGGTTTCAGTGATGATTCAGGGGCCAGTGCCAGACACTGAGTGTACACGGTGGGGAAGAAATAAAAACGCAAATATGATCTTCACCCTCATGGGGCCTCTAGTTTAGGCTGGAATCACTGAGCAAACAACCAAACAAAAACTACATGCACATGAAGGCAGTGGTCAGCCAGAAGCTGAGCACTCCAGCCGGTCCGGAATAGCATCTAGAGGCAGCGGGCTCTCTGTTGGTCTGCACTGAGTCCCACTGGGCTGCCCTGAAGGTGAAAGGGGAATGAAGGGCGGGGCAGACACAGCGAGCGCCAGCTCTCCTTCTCTCTGAATTAAGTTAGTGGGTTGGCAGCAGGTAGGAGGCACAAGTAAAGTCTATTTTCCTGGAGAATGGTAGAGTTTAGATTCGGGCACTGGCAGGAAGGCAGTTTTTCTAAAGTATTCCCATGGCTGCTTTCAGCAAGGTCCTCATTAGCCTTGATGCAGGTTTCCCTTGATGATGCCCTTTACCCTGACTTGGAGAGACTGCAGCTTTTAAGGAGGCAGTTCAGTCCCCACTGTGGCTCAGTCCTTGGCCTAATTTGGGTAGTACAATAATTCTCTCCAACTGTGAAGATGATGAGATGATTTTTCTGTGATTCCTTGTTTGAGAATTGGTGACCAAAATCTACAAGGAAACCACCCAGCCTGTGAGTCTTTTGGACTCTGCTGCAGCTAAGCCGGCATCCTGTTGATATAACAGGCTCATCATGCAGCTGGTCCCGAAGTGAAACGTCCCCGCCGTTCCCATAACTAGCTGTTTCAAATAATCACAGACTTTAGAATTCGAAAGTTCTGATAGATCATCTGACCTAATCCCACCATTTTTTTTTTTAATTTAGGAAACTGAGACCCTAAAAGACTAAATTGTTTCTATTTGACAAACGTAATTTAGGGGTTAAAGATACCTGGGATCTCAATGCAACCTGAGTCATTAATGAGTGCAGCTTGTTAAAAAGTGCAGGATCTTTCTTACATAAAGTGTTATATTTTAAGGTAGTAGGAAGAACCTAAACTATGTGTAATCTTTCATGGTTTTAATTCCATGTGGATCAGGACATTACACACCACCTCACAGATTACCATTTTCATCCGGGAGAAGAGTTCTTTACCCATGGCCTTGGCCACCTGTCTGAGCTGTCTCATTAAGAAGACACACTTGGAAAGCTTTCATACTGAACACCATGATGAAGCAACACAGAAAAACATCCATCCTGAAGTCAGATCTATATTGCAAACTTAACAATGGGGCTATTTGAGGCTAACGTATCCAAAGAACCATTTGCTTCCTTGAATTTTAAGTATATCTTTTAAAAAGCAATATGAGAATAGTGTATAGTCATTTTTTTCTTTTGTTCTTCAACAAATGTCTACATAAAAAATAATAAATGAAAAGCAACGTTTCTGTCATTCAGTCACTAGAGAAATGGAAATTCTTGTATGGCATGTGGTTTGCTACCTCTGGACATCAGTGTTCTTTTTTTTTTTTTTTTTTTTTTTTTCTTTTTTAATATATGAAATTTACTGTCAAATTGGTTTCCATACAACACCCAGTGCTCATCCCAAAAGGTGCCCTCCTCAATACCCATCACCCACCCTGCCCTCCCTCCCACCCTGCCCTCCCTCCCACCCCCCATCAACCCTCAGTTTGTTCTCAGTTTTTAACAGTCTCTAATGCTTTGGCTCTCTCCCACTCTAACCTCTTTTTTTTTTTTTTTTTTCCTTCCCCTCCCCCATGGGTTTCTGTTATGTTTCTCAGGATCCACATAAGAGTGAAACCATATGGTATCTGTCTTTCTCTGTATGGCTTATTTCACTTAGCATCACACTCTCCAGTTCCATCCATGTTGCTACAAAAGGCCATATTTCATTTTTTCTCATTGCCACGTAGTATTCCATTGTGTATATAAACCACAATTTCTTTATCCATTCATCAGTTGATGGACATTTAGGCTCTTTCCATAATTTGGCTATTGTTGAGAGTGCCGCTATAAACATTGGGGTACAGGTGCCCCTATGCATCAGTACTCCTGTATCCCTTGGATAAATTCCTAGCAGTGCTATTGCTGGGTCATAGGGTAGGTCTATTTTTAATTTTCTGAGGAACCTCCACACTGCTTTCCAGAGCGGCTGCACCAATTTGCATTCCCACCAACAGTGCAAGAGGGTTCCTGTTTCTCCACATCCTCTCCAGCATCTATAGTCTCCTGATTTGTTCATTTTGGCCACTCTGACTGGCGTGAGGTGGTATCTGAGTGTGGTTTTGATTTGTATTTCCCTGATAAGGAGCGACGTTGAACATCTTTTCATGTGCCTGTTGGCCATCCGGATGTCTTCTTTAGAGAAGTGTCTATTCATGTTTTCTGCCCATTTCTTCACTGGGTTATTTGTTTTTCGGGTGTGGAGTTTGATGAGCTCTTTATAGATTTTGGATACTAGCCCTTTGTCCGATGTGTCATTTGCAAATATCTTTTCCCATTCCGTTGGTTGCCTTTTAGTTTTGTTGGTTGTTTCCTTTGCTGTGCAGAAGCTTTTTATCTTCATAAGGTCCCAGTAATTCACTTTTGCTTTTAATTCCCTTGCCTTTGGGGATGTGCCGAGTAAGAGATTGCTACGGCTGAGGTCAGAGAGGTCTTTTCCTGCTTTCTCCTCTAAGGTTTTGATGGTTTCCTGTCTCACATTCAGGTCCTTTATCCATTTTGAGTTTATTTTTGTGAATGGTGTGAGAAAGTGGTCTAGTTTCAACCTTCTGCATGTTGCTGTCCAGTTCTCCCAGCACCATTTGTTAAAGAGACTGTCTTTTTTCCATTGGATGTTCTTTCCTGCTTTGTCAAAGATGAGTTGGCCATACGTTTGTGGGTCTCGTTCTGGGGTTTCTATTCTATTCCATTGGTCTATGTGTCTGTTTTTATGCCAATACCATGCTGTCTTGATGATGACAGCTTTGTAGTAGAGGCTAAAGTCTGGGATTGTGATGCCTCCTGCTTTGGTCTTCTTCTTCAAAATTACTTTGGCTATTCGGGGCCTTTTGTGGTTCCATATGAATTTTAGGATTGCTTGTTCTAGTTTCGAGAAGAATGCTGGTGCAATTTTGATTGGGATTGCATTGAATGTGTAGATAGCTTTGGGTAGTATTGACATTTTGACAATATTTATTCTTCCAATCCATGAGCAGGGAATGTCTTTCCATTTCTTTATATCTTCTTCAATTACCTGCATAAGCTTTCTATAGTTTTCAGCATACAGATCTTTTACATCTTTGGTTAGATTTATTCCTAGGTATTTTATGCTTCTTGGTGCAATTGTGAATGGGATCAGTTTCTTCATTTGTCTTTCTGTTGCTTCATTGTTAGTGTATAAGAATGCAACTGATTTCTGCACATTGATTTTGTATCCTGCAACTTTGCTGAATTCATGTATCAGTTCTAGCAGACTTTTGGTGGAGTCTATCGGATTTTCCATGTATAATATCATGTCATCTGCAAAAAGCGAAAGCTTGACTTCATCTTTGCCAATTTTGATGCCTTTGATTTCCTTTTGTTGTCTGATTGCTGATGCTAGAACTTCCAGCACTATATTAAACAGCAGCGGTGACAGTGGGCATCCCTGTCGTGTTCCTGATCTCAGGGAAAAAGCTCTCAGTTTTTCCCCGTTGAGGATGATGTTAGCTGTGGGCTTTTCATAAATGGCCTTTATGATCTTTAAGTATGTTCCTTCTATCCCGACTTTCTCAAGGGTTTTTATTAAGAAAGGGTGCTGGATTTTGTCAAAGGCCTTTTCTGCATCGATTGACAGGATCATATGGTTCTTCTCTTTTTTTTTGTTAATGTGATGTATCACGTTGATCGATTTGCGAATGTTGAACCAGCCCTGCATCCCAGGAATGAATCCCACTTGATCATGGTGAATAATTCTTTTTATATGCTGTTGAATTCGATTTGCTAGTATCTTATTAAGAATTTTTGCATCCATATTCATCAGGGATATTGGCCTGTAGTTCTCTTTTTTTACTGGGTCTCTGTCTGGTTTAGGAATCAAAGTAATGCTGGCTTCATAGAATGAGTCTGGAAGTTTTCCTTCCCTTTCTATTTCTTGGAATAGCTTGAGAAGGATAGGTATTATCTCTGCTTTAAATGTCTGGTAGAACTCCCCTGGGAAGCCATCTGGTCCTGGACTCTTATTTGTTGGGAGATTTTTGATAACCGATTCAATTTCTTCGCTGGTTATGGGTCTGTTCAAGCTTTCTATTTCCTCCTGATTGAGTTTTGGAAGAGTGTGGGTGTTTAGAAATTTGTCCATTTCTTCCAGGTTGTCCAATTTGCTGGCATATAATTTTTCATAGTATTCCCTGATAATTGTTTGTATCTCTGAGGGATTGGTTGTAATCATTCCATTTTCATTCATGATTTTATCTATTTGGGTCATCTCCCTTTTCTTTTTGAGAAGCCTGGCTAGAGGTTTGTCAATTTTGTTTATTTTTTCAAAAAACCAACTCTTGGTTTCGTTGATCTGCTCTACAGTTTTTTTAGATTCTATATTGTTTATTTCTGCTCTGATCTTTATTATTTCTCTTCTTCTGCTGGGTTTAGGCTGCCTTTGCTGTTCTGCTTCTATTTCCTTTAGGTGTGCTGTTAGGTTTTGTATTTGGGATTTTTCTTGTTTCTTGAGATAGGCCTGGATTGCAATGTATTTTCCTCTCAGGACTGCCTTCGCTGCATCCCAAAGCGTTTGGATTGTTGTATTTTCATTTTCGTTTGTTTCCATATATGTTTTAATTTCTTCTCTAATTGCCTGGTTGACCCACTCATTCGTTAGTAGGGTGTTCTTTAACCTCCATGCTTTTGGAGGTTTTCCAGACTTTTTCCTGTGGTTGATTTCAAGCTTCATAGCATTGTGGTCTGAAAGTATGCATGGTATAATTTCAATTCTTGTAAACTTATGAAGGGCTGTTTTGTGACCCAGTATATGATCTATCTTGGAGAATGTTCCATGTGCACTCGAGAAGAAAGTATATTCTGTTGCTTTGGGATGCAGAGTTCTAAATATATCTGTCAAGTCCATCTGATCCAATGTATCATTCAGGGCCCTTGTTTCTTTATTGACTGTGTGTCTAGATGATCTATCCATTTCTGTAAGTGGGGTGTTAAAGTCCCCTGCAATGACCACATTCTTATCAATAAGGTTGCTTATGTTTATGAGTAATTGTTTTATATATCTGGGGGCTCCGGTATTCGGCGCATAGACATAATAGTTAGCTCTTCCTGGTGGATAGACCCTGTGATTATTATATAATGCCCTTCTTCATCTCTTGTTACAGCCTTTAATTTAAAGTCTAGTTTGTCTGATATAAGTATGGCTACTCCAGCTTTCTTTTGGCTTCCAGGAGCATGATAAATAGTTCTCCATCCCCTCACTCTCAATCTAAAGGTGTCCTCAGATCTAAAATGAGTCTCTTGTAGACAGCAAATAGATGGGTCTTGTTTTTTTATCCATTCTGATACCCTATGTCTTTTGGTTGGCGCATTTAATCCATTTACATTCAGTGTTATTATAGAAAGATATGGGTTTAGAGTCATTGTGATGTCTGTATGTTTTATGCTTGTAGCGATGTCTCTGGTACTTTGTCTCACAGGATCCCCCTTAGGATCTCTTGTAGGGCTGGTTTCGTGGCGACAAATTCCTTCAGTTTTTGTTTGTTTGGGAAGACCTTTATCTCTCCTTCTATTCTAAATGACAGACTTGCTGGATAAAGGATTCTCAGCTGCATATTTTTTCTGTTTAGCACACTGTAGATATCGTGCCAAGCCTTTCTGGCCTGCCAAGTTTCAAAGGAGAGATCAGTCACGAGTCTTATAGGTCTCCCTTTATATGTGAGGGCACGTTTATCCCTTGCTGCTTTCAGAATTTTCTCTTTATCCTTGTATTTTGCCAGTTTCACTATGATATGTCGTGCAGAAGATCGATTCAAGTTACGTCTGAAGGGAGTTCTCTGTGCCTCTTGGATTTCAATGCCTTTTTCCTTCCCCAGTTCAGGGAAGTTCTCAGCTATAATTTGTTCAAGTACCCCTTCAGCACCCTTCCCTCTCTCTTCCTCCTCTGGGATACCAATTATGCGTATATTATTTTTTTTTAGTGTATCACTTAGTTCTCTAATTTTCCCCTCATACTCCTGGATTTTTTTATCTCTCTTTCTTTCAGCTTCCTCTTTCTCCATAACTTTATCTTCTAGTTCACCTATTCTCTCCTCTGCCTCTTCAAGCCGAGCCATCGTGGATTCCATTTTGTTTTGCAATTCGTTTAAAGCGTTTTTCAACTCCTCGTGACTGTTCCTTAGTCCCTCGATCTTTGTGGCAAGAGATTCTCTGCTGTCCTGTATACTGTTTTCAAGCCCAGCGATTAATTTTATGACTATTATTCTAAATTCACTTTCTGTTATATTATTTAAATCCTTTTTGATCAGTTCATTAGCTGTTGTTATTTCCTGGAGATTCTTCTGAGGGGAATTCTTCCGTTTGGTCATTTTGGAGAGTCCCTGGCGTGGTGAGGACCTGCAGTGCACTTCCCCTGTGCTGTGGTGTATAACTGGAGTTAGTGGGCGGGGCCGCAGTCCGACCCGATGTCTGCCCCCAGCCCACTGCTGGGGCCACAGTCAGACTGGTGTGTGCCTTCTCTTCCCCTCTCCTAGGGGCGGGATTCACTCTGGGGTGGCGTGGCCCGTCTGGGCTACTTGCACACTGCCAGGCTTGTGTTGCTGGGGATCTGGCGTATTAGCTGGGGTGGGTAGGCAAGGTGCACGGGGGCTGGAGGGGCAGGCTTAGCTCGCTTCTCCTTAGGTGATCCACTTCAGGAGGAGCCCTGTGGCAGCGGGAGGGAGTCAGATCCACTGCCGGGGGTTTGGCTCCGCAGAAGCACAGAGTTGGGTGTTTGCGCGGAGCGAGCAAGTTCCCTGGCAGGAACTGGTTCCCTTTGGGATTTTGGCTGGGGGATGGGCGGGGGAGATGGCGCTGGCGCCTTTGTTCCCCGCCAAGCTGAGCTCTGCCGTCCGGGGGCTCAGCAGCTCTCCCTCCCTTTGTCCTCCAGCCTTCCCGCTTTCCGAGCAGAGCTGTTAACTTATGACCTCCCAGACGCTAAGTCGCGCTTGCTGTCGGAACACAGTCTGTCCGGCCCCTCCGCTTTTGCCAGCCCGACTCGGGGGCTCTGCTTGGCCGGCGAGCCGCCCCTCCGCCCCAGCTCCCTCCCACCAGTCCGTGGAACGCGCACCGCCTCGCCGCCCTTCCTACCCTCTTCCGTGGGCCTCTAGTCTGCGCTTGACTCCGGAGACTCCCTTCTGCTAATCCTCTGGCGGTTTTCTGGGTTCTTTAGGCAGGTGTAGGTGGAATCTAAGTGATCGGCAGGACGCGCTGTGAGCCCCGCGTCCTCCTACGCCGCCATCTTCCGGAACCCCTCTGGCCATCAGTGTTTAGAGACAGGGATGCCATGAGGCAGAGAGATGAGAGATAATAGATGATAGATCGATCGATCGATAGATAGATAGAGAGAAGATAGATGGATAAATAGATATCTGAAGATAGATAAAAGAAAGAGAGAGAGGGGGAGGGAGGGAGGGAGGTGAAAAGAAAGGAATGGAAAATATTCCTGATTTAGTTAGAAGTCTCCATTTGGGGAAACATAAATATAAATTATATTTAAGTCATAATTTTTTCTGACTCTATGCTGGATCCCCTTCTTATTTTTTATGACATCTTGGATTCTATACATTTCCAGTTATATTCAGTTATTGAACATGTTCAATTCATTTTAAAACTTTAGCCTCCTATCTGTTCCAAAATGCTTGCCATCCTATAGTGCAGGGTAGGCATGTGGCTGAGGTGAGGAAGAGGATGTGACTGCTTGTGGCACCCCTCCATTCCCTGGCTAAGATGTAGAAAGGGGCAGTGTGCAGAAATGGGAGAGAACAGGGCTGACTTTTTCACACATGAGAGTACAGGATGGTATTGGCCTCTTTGTTGTTATATCTACTATCTGCGGGTAGTCCAAGGTGGTAGGATGGCCTCTGAATGGATGTGGATGTTTTTCTTAGGATGATGTCCATTATCAACCAGCTTCCTCCTTCCTCGGCGATGTTTTTAAGGAAGAACAACCACATCTTCCATCAGTCCTGCCAGAGGTACTCACCCACAAGTCTACGCTGGGATTGAGACTACCAATGCTCCCCTGAGCAGCCATCCAGACTGTCCCATGTGGCAGGCCCCTTCTCTCAGTTCCAGTTTTTTTCACATGACCCATTAGAGGTGTTGAGAGTCCCTGCACCACCCTTAGAGAGCGACAGTGGCTGGGCATAGTGTACAACCATCTTTTTAAGTCCTGCTCTATGAGATACACAGTCCTGCCAAGCTATTTAGGTCAGAAGTAGACATCAGCACCAATATTTATGACCAGATGTGTCCCGAGACTTTAGAGAGACTCATGCCAGGCTCTCTCAAGAGCCTTCCCACCTACTAAGGCCAAGACAGCACCGAGTGGGCTATAAACCGCCCACACAAAATCATTTGGTCGGAAGTAGTTGCCAATCTCTGCATCTGGCAGCACCTTAAAACTTGATGATTGATTTTCTTTAGAACCCCCTTTGCTTGCTTGAGGGGACGGAGAAGTCTCTCCCCACAACACTGCACGCTATGTAAGGCCAATGCCTGCTCACTCCCACAGCCCCACATCACCTGCTTCTCAGACTTCTTAGGTGAACTGGTGCCTAATGGTACTGAACTTACATCTCACTTCTCAGTAAGTCCCACAGAGGAAGTGTCTGGAGCTTGGCAGGGAAGTATTAGTGCCTTTTGTTAGGGGCTTTGTGCCTATAATAGAGGAGGTCCCCAAACTTCAGGTTTAATAATTCACTAGAAGGACTCGCCCAACAAAGAACCCAGCAAACCTGTTATATTATTCATGTTTATGGTTTATTACAGAAAAAGCACATAGATTAAAATCAACAATGGGAAAAGGTGCCCAGGGCAGGTTCTAGGAGAATTCCAGACATGAGCTTCCAGCTGTCCTCTCCCACAGAACCGTGCAGACAGTGCTTACTTCTCTCGGCAACAGTGTGTGGAAGCATGCACAGAGTAGTGCCACCCAGGGAAGCTTACCTGAGCTTTGGTGTCCAAATATTTTATTAGGGGTTGGTCAAATACACATAGATTACCTTAGTCTCCCTAAGTCTCCCTTAGTCTCCCTTAGTCTCTTAGACCCTTCCAGAGGTCAAGCTTCCATTATAAGTCATATTGTTAGCATAGACTAGCTGGCATGGCTCATGGCTCCCAGGTAAATAAAGATACTCTTATCAGGCAGGATACACCAAGGCCTAAGAAGTTACTTCCAAGGAGCTGGGGAGAAAGGCCAAATCTTTCTTTGGGCAAGGTTAATCCCTGACCGCGCAATACATTCGCTGCAATTTTCAGATAATAGGAAAAGTTCACTTGATGTCCTGCTCCACAAAGAATTCTTACTTTCAGACTGTGGGGAAATTTGAAGAACTTCAAGTTCATAGTGCTCCATGGCACATTAGGAGTTTCTGCAGCCAAACTCAGCCAATGCCTGTTTTAGATGCAAGCCTCTGCTTACAAATTCCCTGGAGCAAAGGGGGATTGTGTAGCTACCACGCAGTCCAAACTTGTATGTAAAAGTTAGTGCAGGAGAAATCTTAGAAGGATTACAGTGCTGATTAAGGCAGAACCAGGAGTAGAACGCAGATGTTCTGATACCAAGCCCATGCTTGTACCATCACAGAAAATGTTTATGTTACCCCATGAGAAAGATGGCTTAAGACCTATCACGTGCCTAATATTGAAGTCTCTGGTAAGTGGGTGCAAAGGTCAAGTGTAAGTTACAGTTTCTGCCCTCAGGATTCTCTGAGGGTTACAAAGCACCAAACAGATAATAAGAACAGGGAAACACATGTTTTAGACAAATATTCCAAAGAAATTAGAGAAAGGAAACACCACCAGAGGCAGTGGTGTCCCAGAGGAAGCGACACTTTTATCTGCTTTCTATATCCCTCTGCAAAGGAGTATAGCCCCAAACTTTTTCCCCTACCACTCAAAACTGACAAATGCACATAATATTCAAATAACTAATCCCTTTCCTATTCAATTTCATCTAACTCAAACTCACAGCATCTCTTCAAGCTTTTCAAAGCTTTTCTGAGCTCATATCTTCAGCATGTCTCTTACAATTTTATGATAATATGTAATATTACTCATTTCCAATTATCGGTGCATCAGCTTATATTTCTCATGGAATTCATCATGAGCTACAGTTATCTCACTTTGTACCACATACCTTCTCAAAAACATAACTTTTTTCATCATTCTCATTCAGAAGACTCAATCTATAGCTACTGCGTTTTTTTTAATGTTTATGTATTTATTTTGAGAGAGAGAGAGACAGCACAAGGAGGGAAGGGGCAGAAAGAGGGATAGAGAAAGAATCCCAAACAGGCTCCATGCTGCCAGTGCAGAGCCCTATGTGGGGCTCAATCGCATGACCCTGGGATCATGACTTGAGCCAAAATCAAGAGTTGGATGCCTAACCAACTAAGCCACCTAGGTGCCCCTTCAGAAGACTCAAGATAAAACCTCAAAATTTTAAATAGTTGAAGATGTAAAGAGAACTATTAATTAAGCAATGTGCCAGACCATCAAATGGGGAACAGTATTTGTCACTGATGATTCATAATCTTCCTACAGCAAACCATTTTTTTTCAAAAAAATATTTATTAAAGGCCCATAAGATTTAAGACATTACTCTGAAGATTGGATATATAGAAGAGACATGACCATGGCAGACAGAGTCTGTATTCTCATAGAGTTTATCTTCTCATTAAAGGAGTCAGAAAATGGGGCACCTAGGTGGCTCAGTTGGTTAAGCGTCCAACTTTGGCTCAGGTCATGATCTCACAGGTCATGGGTTCGAGTCCCACGTCAGGCTCTGTGCTGACAGGTCAGAGCCTGGAGTCTGTTTCAGATTCCGTGTCTCCCCTCCCTCTGCCCCTCCCCTGTTTACACTCTGTCTCTGCCTCAAAAATAAATAAACATTAAAAAAAAATTTTAAGGAGTCAGAAAATAAACAAGTAAAGAAATAAACAAAATAATCTCAGATGAGAATAAGTCTTAGCAAAGACTATAAAATAGTGATGCATGGGAATGCAAGCTGGTGCAGCCACTCTGGAAAACAGTATGGAGGTTCCTCAAAAAACTAAAAATAGAACTACCCTACAACCCAACAATTGCACTACTAGGCATTTATCCATGGGATACAGGTGTGCTGTTTCAAAAGGACACACACACCTCTACATTTATAGCAGCACTATCAACAATAGCCAAAGTACGGAAAGAGCCCAAATGTCCATCGATAGATGAATGGATACAGAAAATGTGGTATACACACACACACACACACACACACACACACACACACACACAATGGAGTATCACTCAGCAATCAAAAAGAATGAAATCTTGCCATTTGCAATTACGTGGATGGAACTGGAGGGTATTATGCTAAGTGAAATTAGTCAGAGAAAGACAAAAATCATATGACTTCACTCATATGAGGGGTTTAAGAGACAAAACAGATGAACATAAGGGAAGGGAAACAAAAATAATATAAAAACAGGGAGGGGGACAAAACAGAAGAGACTCATAAATATGGAGAACAAATTGAGGGTTGCTGGAGGGGTTGTGGGAGGGGGGATGGGCTAAATGGGTAAGGGGCACTAAGGCATCTACTCCTGAAATCACTGTTTCACTATATGCTAACTAATTTGGATATAAATTTTAAAAAATAAAAAGTAAAATTTAAAAAAATAGTGATGCAATGGCGAATTGAACTTAGCCCTGAATGATAAGAAGAAAACAAACGTGGGGAAAGCAAATCTGGGGACAGAGCAGTTAAAGGAAAAGAAAGCAGCAGATGCAAGGCCTATCATGGAAAAGACTCAGTGAGTCTGAGGAACAGAAAGAGGTCAGTGTGTCTAGAATGCATTGAGCAAGAAAGAGAAAGTGATAAACTGAAGTAAGGTCACAAAAGTAGGCAAAGATCTGCTTAGTTAGGGATTTATAGGCAATGTATAGGAAACTGAATTTTATCCTAAGTGCAAAGGGAAGTCACTGGAGAGTGCTGTAATTAGGTTTCTATTTTTAAAGGTAACTGACTGCAATGGAGACAAAAGTGGAAGCAGATACTAGTTGGAAGTTTATAGCAATAATCTAGGTGGCTTAGGCTATAGTGATGGCAATAGAGATGTGCAGAGATGGGTTAGGTATAACTGGGAATATGATGACAGAACTAGTTGATGGATGGGTTTGAGGGATGGCATTAATGGAGAAATTGAGAATGACTTATAGGTTTAGAGCTTGAGCAACTGGGTAGGTGGTAGAGACATTAGCTGAGATCAAGAAGACTTGAGGAGGGTGCCTGGGTGGCTCAGTCGTTGAGCATCTGACTTTGGCTCAGGTCATAATCTCATGGTTGGTGAGTTCAAGTCCCACATCGGGTGAACACGAGACCTACTTTGAGTAGGCCCTGATTCTCTCTCTTTCTCTCTCTCTCTGCCCCTTGCTCACTTCCCCCCACCCCCGAAGAAGAAGAAGAAGAAGAAGAAGAAGAAGAAGAAGAAGAAGAAGACGACAACTTGAGGAAAAAAATAGGTTGGGCAGGAAATGAAAGGAGCAGGGTTTGTTGTTTTTTGGAGGTTTTTGGATGGTTTTATTTGTTTTGATTTGTTGGTCATTATAAATTTGAGATGCTAAAGAGATACTAAATGAAGAGATCAACAAACACGCATTGGAATTGTAATCAAAAGAAGAGACATAAATTGGAACATTATCAACATAAAAATTATACTGGATGCCATAAAATTGGTAAAGTTCACTTAATCTGTTAATAAACGGAGTAAATTACATTACGTTAAACCATGAATTCTTTTCACATTAGTGGTAGTGGATTTTACATCTATATATTCTTATTCCCTCTAAGTGTTTATTGGGATAATTGGTTCACAATCATAAGTCAAGCAGGGTTAACAGTGTAATTGAGGCCATATACCAGAGCAAAGTTACTGGTGGATATTCACATCAAACCTGTGATTTTTGGCTTCATTATCACTGCCCTCTAGCCACTGGCAATGCTAAACCCAAAACAAATTAGGTAAGGGAAGTATTTGTCCTCTTTAGCTTGTTAATATTCAAAACCTAGCAGAAGAACAATTGTTATTAGATAGGATTTTCAAATAAGCAGAGGCAAAAAAAAAAAAAAACTATTGATTTCTGTATTTATAGGGGCACTCTGCTTTTTATTAGAAGTGACATGATTTCCAATAAAGTACAAATGTTCTCCAAACCTTGATCACAAGACTTAGACTTGCTCTACTCTATTTTAAATCTTGGCTCACTGCTAAGAATTATAGATGACATTTCAGTGAGAAAAAGCAACAGAATTGGACCACTGCAGAATAAGCTTCACTAAAAAGGTTTAAGAGTTTCCAATATGTAAAACTGAAACATTTTTATTAGCTAAAGTACCACATTTTAACTTTAACTCTGACTATCTTAAATCTTATCCATGAGGCTTTACCCAGTAAAGCAATGTTTGTGTTTTAGAGAAAAACTAATCTGTGGAATAGTCTTGAGGTTTGAAAGGACCTATAAGTAAGAGTAGTCTTTTATCCCCAAATTTATAACCAACTGAGAGATGGAAGGAGCAACGAGTATAGAGGTCAGGTGTGCTGCTCTAGAAATTCTACCGTGCTTAAACATGAGGTAAAGGAAACAATACTTCCTCTCACAATGATAAGAAAAGTAGTAAATATGGAGAATGTAATAAAAAGAATTAGGATTGACAGCTGGGCTATGAAGAGATACATATAACATGTATAGAAAAACATAAAAATATCACATAGAGAGTCACCATGTCTGGCCAAGACTATGTACTGTGTGCTCCGAATAGTAGAATTCACATAGAATAAGATGTGAGTGGCATCCTAGGGGTTGTGTATATGAATGTGGATATGGATATTTCATAGGACTGTTCTGAAAATAAGACACCTCAGAAGGAGTGTCTAACTCTTTCTAGTGAGGTTAAATAAAGCTTGATAGAGAAGGTAAAATTTGCAGGATTGAGGATAAATAGATGCTTTCCAAAGTGGAGGGGGAAAAAGACTAAGAGCTGTCAGGAAAAAGGCACGAAATAAAGTGGAGGAGGCATGAGAGAGCCTGAGGTTTATAGCCAATAAACCATGAGTTTTTCAAAGTATCCAGAGCAGTCTGAGATGGGCAGAAAAGAGGTTTAAAAAAAGAAAGAGTTTATAGATGGAAAGTGAGGTTCTGGTTCACGAGGGACCTTGTGTGTGATATGCCAAGGGTATAAGCTTTATCTTGTAGGAGCAAAGAACACTGATAAAAGGATTTTAACCAATCTATTAACTGAAAGGACCCCACCAGCAAGATACAGTTATTAAATAAACCTATTGAACAAGGAAGAAAAGTCCTTCCTTATTGAACATTTAAGCCTGTCTTGTGGCTAAGACTATATGCCACATAATGCTAAAAGAACTTGATCATAGCGTGGATGAAGACTTAGAATCCATGAAGTTCAACCCTGTCCCAACCCCATGCTGCAAACCAACGTGAAGCACACTCACACTGACATCCACACACAAATTAAAAGAATTAACATTCATCTTTTAGAGTTAATTAAGGTTCTTGGGTTCTTTCCACATAATTTTCACTTTTCTTGTCTTGTAGACATAATTGGACATATGGGAAAGACAGTTGCTAGGCATAAATATGTGAGGGAGGTGAGAATTTTCTCCCAACCCACCTGATCTGCGCAGGCTTTCTGCATGGGATGGAATTTGTGAAGATTTATGAATGAGGGCAAAAAGGTGGCGTGCAAGATAGGAGGATGGAAATTGGCCTAGGCCTATCACTCACTACAGAAAAAATGGAATAAAAATGCTTTGCTTTAACACTTTCATATTTTTAAAGGTGATTTGACCTATATAATTTTATTTGACCCTTATATTAACTTTATATAGGCCTCTTTCCTCATTCATTATTTAATTCATTCATTAATGAATATTTATAGAGTGACTACTATGTTCAGGAAATGAGCCAGGCACTTGGGAGGAAACAGCAAGAAGAAAAATGTGCTCCTACCTCAGGGACAGAGATACTAGAGGGGAAACGATGCCCAAAATAGGTTAAGGGACCAATAAATAATTATAAAACAGTCACCGCAACTCCCATGAAGAAAAGAGGAAATGCTGAGACGGAGAATAATGGAGTGAAGATGGGGAGTACATTTTATTTCAATTGTGGTGGCTAGAAGCACTCCTTTGAAGAGATTTAAGCTGAGATACAAAGAGAGGAAAACAACAACAACAACAACAACAGCAACAACACTGGTTACCCTATGAGTAGTGAAAGAGATTCCAGAAGAGAACATGCCAGAGTCCTGAGGTGGGAAAGAATTTAACAGAATCCAGGAAGTGAAAACAGACCAGCATGACCAGATCTGAAGAGAGAACTTCAATTTCTGGGAAGCTCAGATTCATTTGAAAAGCTAAGTCACGTTGAGCCATGCAGGCCAAAATTTTAAAGAGTTAGGGTTTAATTTAGGTACAATGGAAGTCAGTAAAAATTTTTTACTGAGAGAATGGTATGGATTTACTGAAAGTTTACATTCAAATAAGATACCTGGATTTGGGTTTGAACAATGGGGAAGACAATATTGCCACCTACCAGGTGGACAAGTTACAAGGTTACGGGATTGTTGAGATGGAAGGCCAGAGTTTAATTTTCCTGGCTAATATTTAGAGTTTAATGTTCCTGTTAATTTAAGGATACCTCTAAGACATCCAAGTTGAGATGAAAAGCGGAACGTTGACTGTGTAAACCTAGAATCTGTGCTGATGATTTTTAATTTCTCAGCATAAATAGTGTTAATAAATCCAAGAGGAAGAAAAAGATCACCTGATGAAAAAAATACAACTTAAGGAATTAAAACCAGGGTGGAACTTCCACCTACTTCCACATATGGTCAAGTGGAGAAAGAGGAGCTAACAAAGGAGCCTGATAAGGAATGGCCAATGAAGTAGAAGAAAACCAGAAGGCAGAGGACAAGAGAAGAGTGTGTGTTAAGAAGAAGAACATGGTTAACTCCCGGGAGAAATGGAGCAAGATGAGGATAGAAATATGTCAGCTGAATTTAGCAGTATGAAAGTTGTGATTTAAATGATCCAGTAGAGAAAAAGAGGAAGAATTTGCTTTCAATAGGAGAAGGGGCAAAGAGAAGATGGAAGAAAATTTAGGAAGATTTGTAGGGTTCCTGGTGGGAAAATACAAGAGTTTGTTTATTATGACTCCTACTTTCTCCATAAAGTTTGATGCAAGGTTTTCAGGTGACAGTAGGACGTAGGTGTTAAAGGTTTCAGCAGATAGATACTGCTTGGCAAGCAGAGAAGTGAGCCACTTAGAGAAACATCGTCAGATCTGGGAGCTACATTAGGTGCCAAATTGAGAATTGAGATAATTGCTTTAGAGTGAAGCTTTAATCATGTAATTTTTTCCACAGCAATGGTCAACTTACATAGGTATAGACATGAAGAAGATATATAGTAATGGTCATCCAAGGTTTGAGTTTTTCTCAAAAACAAAAAATTGAGGGGGAACGATATAAGAGAACTATGATTATTTGCAAGGGAGTGATTCTAATGGCACAGTGGACTTTGATCTGAGCAAGGAAGAAAATGAGTCCAGGAGAGTAGGTGTGGATCACAAAAAAAAGCTATGATCGAAAGGACTGGAAATCCTGCAGATCTTAGAGGGAATAGAGGGGGAGATTTGGGAGGACAGCAGAGACACTGGGGAGGGCAAAGAGCAGCACAGGATGATTATCAGAGGATGGTGGGTGACAGACGAGGCCTAGGCCCTGGCCTAGGCTGGAGGTAAGTGCAGATACAATGCAGGGCAGGGTGAGTCCTCATTTCTCTTTCAGGAGACCTCATAACCAGATGTATTGCCAGGACAGAATGCTACTTTGGTGGCGCAGCAGATAATAAGCAGCGACTGGTAAGGGCTAACAGGACACAGGGCAAATGAGGAAACCAAGTGTTTTCTTTTGGGTTTTTTGTTTGTTTGTTTGTTTTAATTCTCAAGTTAGCTGACATATAGTGTAGTCTTGGCTTCAGGAGCAGAACCCAGTAATTCATCACTTACTTATAACATCCAGTGCTCATTCCAACAAGTGTCCTCCTTAATGCCCACCACCAATTTAACCACCCCACCATCCCTCCACCCCCATCAACCCTCAGTTTGTTCTCTGTATTTAAGAGTCTCTTATGGTTTGCCTCCCTCTCTGTTTTTATCTGATTTTTCCTTCCCTTCCCCTATGCTCATCTGTTAAGTTTCTCAAATTCCACATGAGTGAAAACATATGGTATTTGTCTTTCTCTGACTGACTTATTTCACTTAGAATAATACCGTCGAGTTCCATCTATGTTATTGCAAACACAAAGATTTAATTCTTTTTCATCACCAAGTAGTATTCTATTGTATATATGCCACATCTTCTTAATCCTTCATCAGTTGATGGACATTTGGGCTCTTTCCTTAATTTGGCTATTGTTGATAGGGCTACTGTAAACATTGAGGTGCATGTGTTCCTTTGAATCAGCACTCGTGTATCCTTTGGATAAATTCCTAGTAGTGCAATTGCCGGGTCATAGAGTAGTTCTATTTTGAATTTTTTAAGGAACCTCCACACTGTTTTCCGGAGTGGCTGCACCAGGTTGCATTCCCATCAACAGTGCAATAGAGTTCTCCTTTCTCCACATCCTCACCAACATCTGTTGTTTTCTAAGTTGTTAATTTTAGTCACTCTGACTGGTGTGAGGTGGTATCTCATTGTGGTTTTGATTTGTATATCCACGATAGTGAGTGATGTTTAGCATCTTTTCATGTGCCTATTTGCCATCTGGATGTCTTCTTTGGAAAAGTGTCTCTTCTTGTCTTCTGCCCATTTCTTCACTGTATTACTTGTTTTTTGGGTGTTGAGTTTGGCAAGTTCTTTATAGATCTTGGATACTAACCCTTTATCTGATATGTCATTTGTAAATGTCTTCTCCCATTCCATCAGTTGCCTTTTAGTTTTGTTGATTGTTTCTTTTGCTGTGCAGAAGCTTTTTATCCTGATGAGGTCCCAATAGTTCATTTCTTATTTTTATTTCCTTTGCCTCCAGAGGCATGTCAAGTTCGAAGCTGCTGTGGCCGAGATCAAAGAGGTTGCTGCCTGTTTTCTCCCATAGGATTGTAATGGTTTCCTATCTCGCATGTAGGTCTTTCATCCATTTTGAATATAGTTTTGTAAGGAAACCGAGCCTGGAAGCAGCTCTATTAGGAGGCCAAGGTTGTATGGCCAAGTAAATAAAAATGGAACCGGGATTGATTTGAAAGTATTTAATCATAATCTGCTGTTTTTCTTGCCATCCTAAAATTATGAAATGAAGTGCATACAGCCAGCTCCAGACAGGAAAAGGAGATAAAGGAAGCCAGATGTGTACAGGTTTTCTAAATGAGAATAACAATATATTTAGACTTTAAGTGGGGAAAAACCTGTTCACTTTAATGTCTCATTTTTCTTATTTTTGAAAGTTACTTGTCAGCAGCCCATTTTGCCAAAAGGGAAACTGAGGTACCGAAGAAGAAATAATTTGCTCTCCATTGTTCAGCAAATTAATTTTAGAAGCAGGAATAATGAGTGCTTTTTAGGCCTACATCATAAGCACTTACTCCCAAATCAAGTGGGCTAAATAAAAGGAGAGGAAAATTAGTTTTGCTCTCTGTACCCTTGCCTGGTAATGAAATATCCAATTAAAAGAAATTATGAGCCTTTAAGGATGATTGCTCTTGCACAAAGTGAACTGGAATGGAAATTCATAAGCACAATTCCATATCCATCATACAAGACTATTAATTGGAACAATTTTCATAAAAGCCTAGGTTGAACACTCTCATTAAGAAGGCACACCTTGTGAAGCAATGCCCACCTTCAAGTTTGGAAAATGTTCCAGGGCTCTCTGCCCTTTGAGCCCCAGGATTCAGAAATGCTTTAGAGATGTCATTTACATCAGTGTTTACGGCTATAAACAGCTGAGAGCTTGTCCAGGCCACGTAACAGATTCATGGTTTTGTCTAATAACACAAAGTTTTTTATAAAGTCTTCAAGAAATGAAATTAGATGATGTGCATGTACTTTATGTACATATTTTCTGGTGGAATATTATATATATTCTAACACATTATTGGGTGGGTGCAATAAACGACCATATCCAATTATCTAAATTTTAAGTAAAATTTAAACTTCTGACCCACAAAGTCCTCTTAATAACATATCCATAAAATATTTTTGAATCACAGTTTGCTAACACAGATGTATTCACAATATGTCATGAAATTTCTTTTGGCAACTCTAGTATTTTTCTTCAATTCTGTGAATAATCAATCTCTGTTTTTGTCATATACATAAAGATATTCAGAGTAGGAGGAAGTTCTTAAGCTCGCTGAATACAGACTGACATTTAATTTTTTCTTTCATATTTCCTGTATACCATTTCCACACAGAAATATTATTTCATAATTAATCATTTACCCAGACCACGCCGGGATTTTTATGTATTCTCATACAGACAGTGTTAACAAAGAGTACAGTTCAAATTTGACTTGGAGTCTGGTTCTGCTTACTAACGTCTGCTCCTGTTGAGAACTATATTTCAGTATTTGCACACAAAAAACTAAAATGAATGGCTACAAGAAAGGAAAAAGATAATTAGCGTCCACCTCCAGCACCAATCAGAGAATATGATAGTAGCAACTACAACAATCATTAATATTTCTTGAGCTGTTATTATGTTCCAGGCTCTCATCTTTGCCAATTACATGTATTAACTCCTTAGAAATCTCCCCAACTGTTCCTTAAGGATGCAGCATTCTTAACAGCATTCTTATAGTATTCTAAAACTCCATAATACTTTCTGGCATCCATGAAGCCAATAGGAAAATTATTATAGGATCAGTCAATTCTATTTACTAATAGTATTATATGTGCTTGAGTTTGCAGGTTGACAATGACATTGTGCAGGCAACTGCTAACCACAATAGCAGGCAGTGGAAGAATGGCTTCATTTTTGCTCCATGATCATAAATTTAAGTCAAGGGAATTCTCTACTAAGATGTCATGCAACAAGCAACTTTTAGATGATCTGCCATGCTTGCTGAATAATTAATACTTAATGGATGTGAGAAATTCAAGGAAGTCTGTAAGCATCATGGGAACCGGAGTCTTGGGGATATCATCAGGATAAATACAGACTTACACCTGAATAAAATGATTTCTCCTCTGGACTAAATCTATGCAATTTTCTATTCTAATTATTACCAGCTATCATTTACCAATCCTGAGTCCAGGTGCCACTTCTAAATCAGAACTAATGACTTGACTTCACAAACACAATGGGAGTACCCTAAAACGCATCCCCTAGGAGACTGATTCCTGAGAAAGTACTCAAATACAATCCAATTGACCTAGAGTTGGTGACAGAAGAGTACAGATTCAAATCTGGAAACAGTAGAAAACACTTTGAAATGGCTCTCAGACTGGGTAATGCTTTTCTTTATGCCTTTAGAGAAAGGAAATGTTAAGTCCCAGTGAAGTGCCCAGGATGGGGGCTCATGGTGAGGGAGGGGATCTTCACAGACAATCTGGCAAAGAGAATTGTACAAGCAAATTTCATGAAGCCAAGTGGAAAGAAATGATCCCTTTGGCCATAATGAGCGAGACAGATACTATTCCCTCACTGGGAGCTTGTGGGTTACCACTGAGACCTATTTCCTCAGAAAGATGGTGGTTTAACATAAGAGGTTAACCACAGAGAAATAATGTTGTCTACTACTGTAAAACTGATTGACACCACATCAAAAAGGCAGTATCCAGTTTAGAAATTTGATCTGATTCATTCAATTTACAAAATCAAGTGGCCAAAAAAAAAAAGTTCCACCAGACCCACGCACTCTGTAGAATCCTGGCTCTGCTTGTGATTGGTTTAAGGATTACCTTCAAATTATAAAGAAAGCATCCTTGGACTTGAAGGAGGAAAATATTACAAAAAGTTGTACATTACCTGTGTGAAAGGTAATGTACAAAGTGAAAACTAAATCTTTGAAGAGTGGTTAATATCAAGAATTTTACAAATATAAATTCTAGATGTCCACATAATTTTATTTTCTATTTTTAAAAGGAGTTATAGGGGTGCCTGGGAGGCTCAGTTGGTTAAGCGTCTGACTTCGGCTCTCAGGTCATGATCTTGCCATCCATGGGTTCGAGCCCCATGTCAGGATCTGTGCTGACATCACAGAGCCTGAGGCCTGCTGGGGATTCTGTGTTTTCCTCTCTCTCTGGCCTCCCCCACTTGTGCTCTCTCTCTTAGAAATAAACACTAAAAAAATTTTTTTAATGGGTTTAGAAAATTTCAGGTAAACAAATCTGTCCCTTGAAGGAAGACTAAAAATGAATTTTATGATTGTGTTTGACAGAATATAAACATCTGTACTCAAGCATTACTTCAACGGTTCATTTATAAAAGGACTTTGATGTTTCCTTAAACCAGTAAGGGAGGCATGTGATTGAGCAAAATGATTTCCAGAAAACATCTAGAAATGTTTATAACAAAGTCAGGAATTTGGGGGTAGAGGAATCATAATAGGAAATCAGTTACTATATATCCTTCTACATCATTTTGTATGTATATCCTTTTATAATATTTTAATGTTTACAAAAACATGTTATTTGTGAAAAAATGTTAAAGAAATATGAGCATTTGTCAAAACCTCTAAGAATTTCATTTTGTGTCCACACTGATATTGGCATTAATATTTTAAATATGTATGTGTTACTACAGCACACACACATACAGACATTCAAACATACAGATAGCATTTAATGTTCTCTTCTCTATGGGTTTTTCTGAGTCTCTTATGTTTTGCTAAATATTCAACATAACGATAAACTTGGTGACTATTTAAATACAAATACTGTTAGGAGTTCAATCTTCATGAGAATAAATATATATTTAATGTACTTCCTGACTACTAATACAAATGTGTGACCAAATAACAACCGCACAGGCATTCAAATAATGGTGACCATCCGCCTTCTCCAACTTGGTTTATCCAATACCTTCATATGTCTTTACAAAATACTTTTTAAATCTCTAGAGTCAAACTTACTAAAATGGGAACTTTTTTTCTTTCCATCCTTAAGATTCCCTGCCCAGATGGTGAGAAGTCCAGAGAACCTGAGAGACTGGCTCTGCCCAAGAGTTCATTCTCTACTGTTCATGCTCCTGTCTCATCAGGTTGGTGTTGTGTACCTCCCATGTCCCCTTGTTGCAGTGTCTGAGGAATGCCCCCCCTCCAGTCTAGGAGCCAAAGGAAGAGGAGGCCATGACCATCACCCTCCTTTACATTTATTTACCCATAAAGAAATGGTCATGCCTGGTCTCCCAAAGCAACTGGTACCTGCCTTTACAATGTACCCATCACAGCAGATTTTTAAAGACCACAAACTTTTTGCTACAAATTGTTTCCATAGAGATAGAATCTAATCCTCCTTCCCTTATATCTAATTGGTCTTAGTTACTTGGTTGAGTTAAAGAATGTGATGAGAGCAATATTTGGGGACTTCTAAGCCAAGGTCATTAAAAGCTTTGCAGCTTCCATCTGGGCCCTTTGAATGTTTGCTCTCAGGGAATCCAGCAATCACATAAGAAGGTCAATCACCCTAAGGTTGTCATGCGGCAAGGAAGTCCATGTGACTACATGCAGAAGCCATATGAAGAAAGAGTGATGTCCAGCTACCTCAGCACAGGTGTCAGAAACGTGAATGAGGAAGCCATCTCAGGCATTCCAGTCTCAGCAGACACGAAGTAGAGAATAGGGTCCCAGTCTGTGGTCCCCACTGAGCTGTCTCAGCCACCTCCAGCTGTTTGAATCTCCTCAGCTCATCATGGAGCAGAGACAAGCCATCTTCCTTCCGAACTGCCCAAATTTCTAACACATAAATTAATGAGCATAATAAAATGCCTTGTTTTACTCCACTAAATTTTGGGAGCAGTTTGTTTTGCAGTAATAGAGAAGTAGAACAAACACACACACATACACACACACACACACACACACACACTCACACAGCCATTTAGCAAGGCATGTCTATGATTGGCATTCAGAACACTTTTTGTTCTATTAGTCTCAATACATATTTCCTCCAAAAGATAGTAGGGCATCAGTAGACTTTCAAAAGTCTACAATTTAATCCATAATCATCATTTGGTGTAAGTGATCTTTCCTTCACCTACCCAAAAGGACAAAAAAAGCCTTCCTGCAAATGTCAAAAGGGGATCAGAACAAATCCTCAACTGACATAAATCTCTCAACTGCATGAGTGTGAAGTCTGAACTGGAGGTTGCCTAGCAGAGATCTAAATTGGGGGATTTGGGGAGGAGGAGGAGTCTAAATTTCCCAAAGCCATAACTAAAGTAAATTGTCAGAGCATAATAGGTAGTTTGAGACCTACCTATTTCCTGGGATTTTCCCTGTGCTTAGTGTAGAGCAAAAAATAGCAATCTACTTTCTTTGACCTGTTTGCCCAGTAAGTGGGTGTTTGCTCCCTAGCCAGTCAAGGCGGTAGCTAAATGCTATTAAAAAGTCACAAGGAGGAGGATGCTTCTTTAAAGCATAGTAAAAGCTGAAATTGCATATTAGAAATTGAAGGCTAATTGTTACATACATTTTTAGTGACTTTAAAATTGGCACTGTTCTGTGTTGCAGAGAAACATAGGAAACAATAGAAGAAACTGGGCAATTGGGAGTTCTACTTTTTTTTGTCCTTTTTAGGGATTTCCTTGTTGATATTCATTAAGAAGTAGATAATTTTTTATCAATAAATATATGTTACCGGGGAAAGTGTGCAGCTACCTTAGACATTGGGATGTCAGCACAGCATGCTAACCATATGACGACGTGCACAGAAACTGCAATGAACTTGATTAAGAAACGCTTAACAATGGCTGGGCTGCAATTTTGGTGTTCGATTTTGTTTGGCCAATGTTTCTGGGATTATGCCAAGCTTGACTAGGAATTATTCACTGCAGTCTTGGGTGACATCTAAATGTAATGTGAATTTGGACCTAGAGTACAGATATGTGGGCTCAGCATACCGCCTCAGGTATGGATTGAAGCTGCACCTCTGATTTTCTCTGAAGGACAAGATTTCCAGGCTTTGCATTTTTAACCTTAGTGATCTGAGCGACAGCATTAAAAAAAAAAAAAAAAAATATATATATATATATATATATATATATATATATATATACACACACACACACACAAATTGTCCAACTAATCTGTTTAGTTCAGTGCCTTAAATATCTACTCATAGCTTCTTTGGGTTTTTTATTTGGTTTGGTTAACTGTTTCAGTTTATGGTCTATAGATAAAACTGTGATAAAACTTGTAGATGATAGTTTAACAAAGCCATTTTATTTTGGTCGCAATTTTTTTGTTCGGGAATTCAGGAATGATTCATCTGGGCAGTACACATCTGATCCACATGGCATTCATTGGGGTGACAAGGGCTGGAAGTTGCATGCCCAGTCTCTGGGTTTTTCACTCACTTATCTAGAGTCTCAGAGCTCCCAGCTACTCTATCTCCACACAGTTCCATGGCCTTCCCATTTCTCACAGCCCAGTGCTCTCAAGAGAGTGGTATTTCATAGAAGACACTTGGCTTCCAGGATACCTGGGCAGAACTTCAAGGGTTCTCAAGACCCAGCCTCAGACATCCCAGAACAGCATTTCTGTCATGTTCTATTGATCAAGCAAATCACTAAGGCCGGCCCACAGTGGAAGAGAATTTGACTCCACTTCTCAAATGGAAGGAGTAGCAAATAATTTGCAACCATCTTGAAACTACCAAAGTTACATTTTATATATTTACCATTTTATCTTTCAAAGTATTTACAAGAGTGTTAAATTGAGATAAGTTTTTTTTTCCTCCACAGCCCTCTAAGAAATTGGAATCATGGTAGTAATTTATCTATAGACCCTTAGCATCTCCAGTGACTTCTGTCCTTCATCTGATCTGTTGGTGAATTCCAAAGAGGAATTCTTCCATTTCAAGGAATCCTTAGAATGGTCTCTGGCTATTACCCTTTTGATTCCTGAAAACCTCTAGAGAGGAAAATTGTCTATGTTTCTGAAATTTGGATGTTAAACTTTACAGGGTTCCTTTCTTCAAAGGACCAGAGACCCAGAAAAAAAAATAATGCTTACACAGGGGGAAAAATACCATGTCCAGGAATCACTTTGCTCCACTAAATGCAATTTGCTTAAAAAAAAAGAATTGAATGAGAAATGTTCAAAGAGTCTCTAAGAATATCTCCAAAGGAGAAATGGGGTCAGTAACAGAACATTGGATGACAGGGGATGAGAAATGCCACCAGCCAAGACAAAACAAAACAAAACAAAACAAAACAAAACAAAACAAAACAGTAGGATGTAAATGCAAGGTTCCAACAGGTGGGACTGTTGGTTTGTACAACTCTTAGCCCACCTGAAAGAAGAGTGACAGCAGGATTCTGGCAATTCCCTTAAGTTCATATTTTCCTCTGGGATATTCTGGAGGGTTCTTTGTATCCTTGGGAACTTTATGTGTTCTTTGGGGAAAGGCTAGGTTTTCTTTTATTTTTATGGACTGCTATTTTGTACTATGATGCTTACTGGATGCTGCATGAACACCAATCGAATCAATCCTGAGACACTGCCAAGTTTATTAAAAATTCATTCATAATCGCCTGACAGCACCCCTGTTCAGTATGTACCCTGGGATTCATTTGTACATTAATTCTCATTTGTAAACCACATTAGTCTTTCCTGCAGGAAAAAAAAACAGATTGGGGAATCTAATGTGTTTATAATTTAATAGACTTTTAATATAAAGAGACCTTGTCCAAAGGGTTGTAACAAGTCAGAGTACGCATTCCCAGATAGGAGAAAGAAAAGAAAATTAGGACAATGCTGACCATAAATAAAGCCCTGTACCCACAGCAGAATAGATAGGTGATAGGTAGTGTACTCACCTTGTGTGGGACCATACAAAAAAGCATGATGTTCTGTAGGTGCCTGTGTTTTTGCTAGGTTTCTATTCAGATGCATGTGGCAGACTATGCATGTCCAATTTCAAAATGGACATTCCATCCACTGAGAGTGCATGCAGAAATTGATGACCACATTAGGTGCCTATCTAAAAACATAGTGAAAAGCAACATATGGTGGGACATATATCTGCTCCGATTCCGTGAATTACAACCACCAAGAGGGATGTAACACCAGACTTAGCCACATGAATGTTGGAGAAAGGTATTTGGTATCAGACTTGAGGCACCCATGAATATTACAACGTAATACATGAGTAGATGAATTATGATCAAATGCTAGAAAGTCTATGTGTGCCTTCAAGGACAGGGCCTTGGAAGATTTGGGCAAACAAAAGTGGGATTTGGTTTGAAGCCTCAGAATCCTTCCTTCAGAACGGATTTTGCAGTAGTGCAGTCTCTCTGTGAGAATGATTTTTCATTTGAGCTCAGCACATTTGGATGTGAAGAGAAATAAGTTACCTAGTGATTGCATTCCAGATTCCGAGGCACACGATTCATTTTGTACATTGCAAAATTACTAATTCTGTGCTCATAAATGAAAATAGTATTTGAGAGACAGGTCTAGTGCCTCTAGCTTAAGATGATGATACAGGTCCTGAGTCGAAGATCCTCAAAGAAATAAAACAGAGAGAAACAGAAACAGAAACAAAATAATCTGTATTATCCTTAGAAAGTAGAGAAAGGCCTACGCAGTCTCAAGAAATTTAGATTTCTATTACAACAAAGAAGCAGGGACTAAAGTGATAAAAAGGGATGGTCAAACCACAATTCACTTCAGAAGCATCTACTTGGAAATCAAGCTCAAGTGACTTCTCATAAGGGAGTGACAGGCAGAAAATGTTTGGTGGCCTCTGCTAGGGGGTCAGACTGAATTATATTTAAATGTCGTGTGATATTCTGGATTAGATCCTGAAACCCAAAAAGGACATTAGTGGGAAAACTGATGAAATCCAAGTAAAATCTATAATTTAGTTAACAATATTTTATGCCAATGTCAATTTCCTTGGCTGTGACAAATGTACTGTGGTTATGTAAACTTATTAAGGGAAGCTAAGTGAAGAGTATACAGGAACTCACTACTGTTTTTACAACTTTTGTAAATGCAAAGATATCCCCAAATTAAAAGTATATATATTTTTTAAATGTAAGTCATATGAGCCCATCTAAGCGTTAGTTACAGGTACCAAAAACAACATAAGGTCAGGATCCATCCTTGATGCTTCTGACTAAAACTTGCCCAGAAAACAGAGGGAGGTAACAAAGAAAGCCACCAATGCTGATTCCTCACAAGTGCTGACAGCCATTCTGATTAGAGAACCATGAGCACTGGATCAGCTAACTTACTTCAGGTGTCTGTGACACTCACAGAAATGTAATAATTCAACACAGAAGTGGTTCTCTGTCCCTCCAACCACCCTCTGCACTTCAAGCCCCTCTCCCGTCTTCCTAACCAGGTCATGTGATCTGGCTAAGGCTAACTGAGCTATGTCTAAGTATCACCTGTCTCCCTTCATCGGCACCTGCAATCCTCAAAGTGCACCCCACACAATTGCAGATGTAATCAAACTGAAAACCAAATACTAAACTATGTCAGAATAAGCAAAAGGAAAAGAAAATCATTGGATATACAATAAGATTCAACAGTTCCAAGGCAAATGACCAATTCAAGAAATTAGAATGTTTTCCCTCAGAAACAGAGCTGCAAGAAATAGGAGAAATTTTAGAAAATGTCAAATTCATATTCTCATACACATTCCAAAGAACTTTCTATCTATGGAACAAGAGGAAGCACCCATGGAACTCAAAAAATTAGATATCAGTTAGGAATGTTTGGAAATGAAGAACATGAATGCAGAATTTTATACTTCAGATGAGGCCGTAAACAGAAAATTGAATGTTATAGGACCTGGCTCAGCAAATTAGAAGATAAGGATACTTGCAAGAAGTTCTCTGAGAATCTGGAAAAGTGCTATTATGATATTTTAGAGATTGAAACAATGGCGGAAATGATAAAATATCCAGAAAATATAGATTTACATATATATATATACATATATATATATATATGTATATATATATATATATATACACACACACACGTACATACATACGTACTTGTTTTCCTGAATCTTCAATAGTGATTTTTGTTAATTTGATGTGTAAAAAATGCTAGTTGATCACTGGTAACCTATTTCCTTTTACTTATACATTCATGAGATTTTTCAATATATCCTTGAAATTCAATTTTTATCTCTTTCTTATAGCTTAGTTATTGTTTTTCTTCTATTGGAGATAAGAGAAATAAAGACTGAAAGTGATATAGAGATAGACATACTGAATAAAATTACATTTTTTTCTAGAAAGAAGAAAGAAAGAGAGAAAGAAAGGAAGAAAGGAAGGAATATAGTAGTATATGTGTATACATGTTATAAAAAGTTATATAATTACTGCCTTTTTTTCTATTGACTTCATATATGTTATATGTGTACATGTGCATATATGCATATATATTAGGACTTTAAAAGAAGAAAATGAGGTCAATAGCAAAGATATACTCTGGTAGGGGCACCTGGGTGGCTCAGTCGGTTAAGCGTCCGACTTCGGCTCAGGTCATGATCTCACAGTTCATGGGTTTGAGCCCTGCATCGGGCTCTGTGCTGACAGCTCAGAGCCTGGAGACTGTTTCAGATTCTGTGTCTCCCTCTCTATCTCTGCCCCTCCCCTGCTCACACTCTGTCTCTGTCTTAAAAATAAATAAACATTAAAAAAATTTTTTTAATAAAAAGTTTTAAAAAAAGATATACTCTGGTAAAACTTTAAATATAAAGATAAATCTTTAAATCTTATGAATGTATAGGTAAACATGTTACTAACAATTAGATATTATTTTTTGTCCAACAATTAACTTCTAGGAATTTTATAAGAAAATAAAGTTATTTGTTGCAGACTTATTAACAGTGATAGGGATTCCTGGGTGGCTCAGTAGGCTAAGCATCCAACTCTGGATTTCGGCTCAGGTCATGATCTTACTGTTCGTGAGTTCAAGCCCTGCATTGGGCTCTGCACTAACAGTGTGAAGCCTGCTTGGGATTCTCTCTCTCTCTCTCTCTCTCTCTCTCTCTCTCTCTCAAAGTAAATAAAGAAACTTAAAAAAATGACAAAAAGTCATAAACCAATTGAATATCAAATATAGAGTGTTTCTCTTACATATTGTGGTCCATTCATAAAATGGAATACTATGTAACTATTAAAAATGATGTAGTAGATACATGACTAAAAATGAGTTTACCACACATTTTACAAAGCAGATTGCAAAATAGCATAAATAGAATAACTATTTTCATCGTATTATATTTGAATATATGTATTATGTATATATATGCAGATAAACAATAAAATGTAATAATAATAATGTAGAAACGTTTTAACCATGCTTATCTCTAAGATAAGCATCTATCTAGAGCTAGATATGTGTGTATTTATTTTTTCTTTCATCTGTATTTTCTAATCTCACTGTAATCAAATACATATATTTGTCAATTAAAAGCATACATGTGGGGCACTCGGGTGGCTCAGTTGGTTAAGTGGCTGACTTAGGCTAAGGTCATGATCTAGCAGTTTGTGGGCTCAAGCCCCCGCATTGGGCTCTGTGCTAACAGCTCAGAGCCTGGAGCCTGCTTTGAATTCTGTGTCTCCCTCTCTCTCTGCCCACCCCCGCTCATGCTCTGTGTCTCTCAAAATGAATAAATGTTAAAAACAAATTTTTAAAAAACATACATGTTACTATATTGTACACCTGAAACTAATATAACACTGCATGTTAACAAACTGGAATTAAACCTTTAAAAATAATAATAAATTTTAAAATTAAATTTAAAAATAAAAACATATATGTGTATTTTCCATGAGAAAATAATTCAAAATATATCATCTGCAGGACAGATCTCTAGAATCCTGCTATATTTGATTATCACAGTCAGATACCATTTCCCTTAGCCTAATGCGTGGGAGGGGTGGAGGGGGAGCACTGGGAAAAAGTTGGACCTTTATATGATTTATTTTCTCTTTGACAAAAGTGAATTACACCGGTAGGAGTAAGCAAATATTTTTGTTTTTACTATTTCTTCTCTTCTTCCCACTTCAGGGTTCATATGAACATTTAAGAGTTGCCGGGTATTTTTTTTTTCTCCAAGCTTCACTACTGAGATCATACCCAACAGCGCATCTCAAAGAAGCCTTATATAATTCAAAACCCTTATGTGAATAAAATGTAACACAGTTTTTCTATAAGCTCTCAGCAAACCAGTGTCAAACATGTTGGCGCTGTTGGATAGAGAGTAAATGATTTTTACACGTTGCGTGCTTTTATTCTTTAACAAAGGCGAAGAGAGCAAACTGTTTTCTCCCCTCCCCTTTTCCCTTCCCCCGACATTTTTCTCTTTCTTCTGCCTCCAGTGCCCTTGAAGGCTGTATTGAATCTGACAAAGGATAAAGTAGCAGGGAGTGGGAAACACTAAAGATATCAAGGGGCTCCAACTGCCTGTCTGAAAATCTGTTTATACAGCACCTGGGTCACTCTCATCTGATAGGCTTTTCTCCATGTGTTATTGTGTTTATGTCAAGAAAAAAATGCCAGCATCCCTTGTCGCTGAGTGCTGCTCTATAGAATTCTGCCGCCTTCATTTTCCACTTACTACCTCATTTTGTTTGAAAGAGGCTGCCTTTCCAGCTTCATCTGTGATCACCAAGAACACACAATCTCCCCTTTGTTCACTGAGTGACCTTTATATTTGACTAAGGGTGAAACGTGTCTTGAAACCTAAACCAATTTTGGCAAAGAGGTTTTTAAAAATACAGTAACTGAGACTGCCATGCACAGAAATAAATGCTGCTGGTTTCATTGTCATTCACCAAGTGTTTCTCTGTGCATTTTGTTTGGGCATTTCAAAGTACAATGCCAGTGTTCTGAAATGAATGCGACATCACAGACAGGAGCTTCCCTGGGGTACTGCGAACTGGTGACAGCCTGAGAGCCCTGGTGTTATTTTTATTTCTTGGAAGGGGAGTGGGTTGAGGGGGAGTCACACACTCCTGCCAAAACCAAGTGGCTTCAAGACTCAGGCAGCTGGACAGTCACCCAGGGAGGCAAAGCTAGGGAGAAGTTTGGCACAGAAACCTGATGCAGGAGATCATGTGAAGCTTTATGCATATTCTGTTACCAGTCCAGACGCCTCAATATCCTCCGTTACCTAGGAATATTGTCCTTTACATATACACTCTGCATAGACGGAGTGTATTTTGGAGCAGAACAAGCTCAAAGAGCGAAGAGAGGGCCTTCATAGGCAATAGACCCAGCACCTCCCTTCCCTCCTCCTATACCCTGCACATTCATACGAAATAAAACCCAGGTGAAAACTAAAACAACTTTATAGAAGGTAAATGGTCAAAGGGAGACCTTTCTAGGTGTTTGGGCTGGAAAGGTGAAAGGCCAGGAACAAAGTCTAACTCACCCTCATTCCAGTCTCCCCTCAGGAAAATCTTGGATTTCACCCTTTCCCTAGACTTGACCAACAGATGGGTGTCTTCTCAGGAGTCATAACAAAATATTGAACTGGAGACATTAAAAACTTGCATTGAGATATCATTTCAAAGAAAGAAATAAGATGACTGCATAAAAATACTCAAGTGTACAATAGATGAATGTTCGGAAATCATCCAGATATGAATTATTAAATTTCTTTCAATTTCTATTCTGTAAATGACACTCCTAAATGTGGTAATTTTCTACTGTAGCCCTAGGAAAGTAAGACAGTATGCTTCACATTTATCTAGTCCAGAACCCTTGTATGACTTCTGGCTAAAGGGTGCTGAAGCCAAAGTGTGAGAACTGGTGTTTTAAGTCACTGTTATTTTGTTGTCTTTGTTGTCCCATACAACCAGACATAACCCTTCAGAAAAATTTGGTAGATATCTTTAAATAATTCCTCCATGTTTCTTTTAAGTTTATTCTTAACTGTTTTTAAATTTTGCTATTGTACTTAAGGTATTTTACATTGATTATAATTTTTAACTAGTTATTATTAGTGTGAAAGTTATTACCTTTGTATATTTATTTTATAACAAACCGTGTAAATAAACTCTCTTAGAAATTCTAACAGCCTTACAATTTATTTTCATGTGTTTTCCAGGTAGACAAACATATCATTTGCACATAAAATAATTTGCTATCTTCTCAATATTTACACCATTTATGTCTTTCTTTGCCTTCTTGTTTTACTCAAAATGTCCAGAACAATAGAGATAATCATAATCATCTCTGCCTAATTTTAGGTACATCTTCCAGGGTGTCATTGTTAAGGATGATATTGAGTGATTATTTCAGATGTTCTTGGCATATCAATGCAATATTCTTTTCCTAGTATACTAAGATTTTCCTTTCAAACAACAATAGTGTTAAATTTTATCCAGTGCCTACTAGGAAGAGCCTGTGTGCATTTTTTTTCATAATGTTAATCCCTCCTTGCTTCTTGGACTAAACTCAGCTTGGTCATTGTTGATTACTACTTTGTGAATTTTATTTCTTTATATTCTGCCTATGACTCTTACATCTACAGCTGAGATTTATGTTAGACTCTTACATTTATAGCTGAGATCTTCTATTTTGTATTATTATCTTTAGGTCTTTAACTGATAGGTTATTTCCTAAAAGGAGTTAGGATTTTTTCCAACATCTTCGATGCTCTAAAACACTTTGTATTCATTTCCCTCTTTCAAGTTATTTTTTATCTTTATTAAATAATGCATGAATGTAATTAAAATACAGAGAAAATTAGTGAAAGTCTTCTAATGAAATAAAGCAGTCCTCTGAGCAACCATTTTGCTACATAACATTATTTGCGATGTAACAGATGGTTACATAAATAGTTTATGGTTGCATATGATGTATAACTGACACAGAGTGGTCTATGATCATGCTTATTTTCTAATACAATTTCTCCTGGTATCAATTAACTGTTTTTTTTCATTTGTGTAGTATTTTCTGTGTTTTTCACTAACTTTTTAAAATGCATCCATTGACCTACCAATTTTTCCCAGTGCTTAAATCCAGACCCATGATGTATTTGTTCGTAGGCCTGGTGAACAGGTGTCATCCGCGGACTTCCTTCTTTACTTGTCTGTGATTACTGCGCAATTTCTTATCTTGTATTTTCTTCTTCTGTCTTGTTTTTCCCATCATTTTGCTAAAGAACTCAATATCTTCTTTTAAAAAATACATGAGAGATCTTTTCTTTAACTATGTCTTACCAATGGATTAGTAGGCTGTGCGTACAATCATCCACTAAAAATAATTTTCACTCAAATGTGAAAATTTTGCTTAACAGTATTCTAAAGCATCCAGTTCTTTTTCTTGAAAATTCCAGTGTCATCTGACAACCATTTATTTATAGATGACTGTTTTTCTTTTCAGAGGAGCCTAAGATTTTGCTCTTCACAACTGGTGTTCTAAAGTGTCATAATGACATGGCTCAGGATGTGCTTTTTTCATTCTCTGAACTGGACAGATGGGTCCTTACTATCTACAGACTTGGATCCTTCACTTCAGGGAAGTTTCCCCACATTATTGCTTTGATACTTTCCTCTTCTGTTGTCTCAGTCGTCTCTTCTTAAACTGCCTTTTATTTGGATGTTGGACTTTATGCATTCATTCACAAATTTTGTTTCTCCCATCCTGTGGTCAATTTCTTTGTCTTTGTGTTCTAATTTTTATGAAAATCCCTGGCCTTATCTTTCAACCATTCAGATAAATTGACGGGGTTACTCTATTTGAAATTTCCAAAAGCGCCTACATTCTAATGGTCCCTTTCATATAACATCTGCCATATTTTATCATGTAATTTTTTTCTCCTATCTCTCTGCGCATATTAACGACTGTTTCATATTTTGAGAGGGCAGTGCATTTTTCTTCTGCTCCCGGATTTGCTTTTTATTTCTTCTAAGGTCATTTTCCTTATCTGGGCTTTCATTTGTTTGTTTATTTTGTACTCTGTCTTTAAGGTTAAAAGCACTCCTCAAATATCTGAGGAGGTATGTTACAATGAGGTAACATCCCAGATTTTTCACTGAGAAACTCTCAGGCCTTTTCTCTGGGACTGTTCAGTGTCTCCAAAGGATAATCCTCCACTCTCCAGTGTTGAGAGCAAAGAGCAGCTCTGACCCTGAGTGTGTACGTCCTGGAAACTCTGGAGGGAAGAGGGTGAGAGCAGAGGAAGGGGAGGTGGGAGAACTCAGCAACGCACACCTGTCCTGTGTTTAGTGCACCATCCATCTTTAGTGCTTCACCATTCCCAGTGTGCCTGAGTCCAGAGTGCCGCTATTTCTATTTCTTCTTAGAACAAGATGTATTGTCTTGAGGAAGTAATCAGATAGTGAGTAGCTAGCTACTGGCTGTTATGTGGGTATGAAATCACTGTAATTACTCCACGGACTTGCAACCAATCAGTGGGTATTCAGCACTACACTTTTTACTGCTTTGCAGGATGCAGAGTCTTTTCCTGAGTTCTGCTCGGAAAATCTCTTCCTTCTCCTTTTTTGTCGTGTCTTGAGATTTCAGCTTTCCTCTGCTCCACCAAGACAGTTTCCCCTCAGCAGCCATGCTCCATCTTCTAAATACAGGCTGACATTTCTCATACCTTCCGCTACTGTTCTTTCTGCCATTCCTTTTCTCCATTCCCTCTCCTCCTTTTTTATTTTCACTATTATCCCTATACATTATGGTGATGGAATGTGGAGAGGGAGAAGATACAAATGCATATGTTCAATTAAGTAGTTGAAATCTACTGAGCAGTAGAAATAAGTAGCCGGAAATCTCCCAGAACCTGTTGATACTATGAGAGGGGCGGCTGGGTGGCTCAGTTGGTGGAGCCAACTTCCTCTCAGGTCATGATTTCACAGTTTGTGAGTTCGAGCCCCACACTGGGTTCACTTCGATCCTCTGTCTCTCTCCCTCTGCCCCTCTTCTCCTGCCACCCTCTCTCTCTCTCAAAAATAAATAAACATTTAAATACTATGAGAAGTAACTTTTCTTTGAATGTTTGCTATAAATTGCCCATTATATCATTTAGGCTAATGCCTTTTATGTGGCTAGATACAGTAACAATTCCTTCACTCTGTTTCATTTCTACGTTTAGATTTTATGCTTTTGATTCAATTCTATTCATTAATATTTGCCTAGGAAATTTTCCATCTCTTCAACCATTTTGAGTATTTACTATAAGCACTGTATATAGCCTTGTGTTACAGTTTTTGAAATTCCACTATTTTTGTATATTATATTCCTGTTTTATATTCCTAGGGTACATTTATCCCCCATTTTTAATGAGCTCTCACAGAGGTTTATATGTTTATTAGATGTTTTAAATAACTAGGTCTTAAATTAAATTCATGTAATATTTATTGTTTGTTTTATTCCATTTCCTAGCTATCTTTAGTTTAAATCAACTTATTTTCTTCACTTTTCCTAAAGTTATTATATTGCCATTTTCATAACTTCTTTAGTAAAAAGTCTGGTTTATTTATTTTCATTCTAATAATACAAGCATTTAAGACTATATGTATTATTTGTGTCATACAGACTAAACAGTCTATAAATAAAGTTTTGATTTTCTCTTTGAACTGAGAGTTATTTGTGAAATTTTCTGTTTATATTTTAAATTTCAAAAGTTTTAAAATTCTTTAGCTGACACTTCTTTAATTATTTGTGACCTTAAGTATTTGTAATTTTATTATTTTATGCTTAGGGAATGTGATTTTTACAATTTCTGACCTGGAAATCTTACTAAGACTCACTTTGTAACTCAAAAATAGGGTCTTTTTCTAAATATGACATAAGAACTCAGAAAATGTGTCTCATAGAGTCCACAGTTTGATGTATTCATTAAGTCAACTCTATTGGATTTTCCTGTCATTTTGCAGAAGCACATACATTAGTAGCTTCCTGACCAAAAAAAAAAAAAGCCTGAAAGGGAAATGTGTTGAGTGTTTGAGTATATGAAAACGACCTTATTTTACCTGGTAGTTTGATGACTAGGTAGACAATTATATATTAAAAATGACTTGAAGGCATTTGTTCCATTGTGTTCTAGCTTCCAACATTTTTTATATACTCTACATCCAGATTAATTTTTGTCTACTCTATTTGGCAATGACTCAGAAAGAAGTTTTAGTGTATCCCCAGTTACTGTATTTCTGTCAAATTATCCTTGCATGCACATTTTTTGCTTTCTCTGTTTCAGTGTGATCTTATCTGGGGAATAAAGTTTCATGATGCTTCATTTATTATGATTTTTACTCTGTATTATAAAATAATATTCACTATCCTGTTTAATACTTTTTCTGCAAAGTTTATCTTACATGTTTGAATGTGTTTACTTGCATTTACCAAACTTACTTTTGGCAAGCATTTATTATAAACAGTCTGTGTCATTTTGTTGTAAATATATTCTCTTCTGTGAGGAAGATATAGATAGATTTTGTTTTTTGAGCAAAGAGATGTTATTTTAATAGATGAGTTGTTCCTATTTTTACCTATTGTTACATTATATTTGGTCCCACTTCTGACATTTTAATACATTTTTGCTCTTTTTTATCTTTCATTTATTTAATTTTACCTGTATTTTCTCTAATAATTTAGCAAATTATGTCATATGCATCTTTAATTCTAATCTCAATTTGAAGACTATTTACTTTTAAGGCTTTATTTAAATAGTTCTTTAACATATATTCATTTACTTAATTTTTAATCAAGGGTGAAATGGTTCCATTGCTCTCTTAGGTGTGTTTTTCTTACTTGTATTCTTCTCCTTTAAAAATATTAGACAATAATTTTCTTTAGCTATGGCCATCATCCCACAGTTCATTCACACTCTCTGGCCATGTTCAATCACTGAGTAGTTGCTAACAGTTGCTGAAATAAAAGATACAGAATAGGGGCTATTTTTTAATGAAAGAAAAAATATTTCTGCCTATTTAAAAGTTGTTAATGAGTGCCTGATTCATTATGGGTATTTTTTAACTGGAATATTACCAATAACATTTACCCAGCAACATTTCCTGTCCTTTTCCATTGAAAACTATTAATTGTATAGGACATAATTTGTACAATGTAAGACCATCACACAAAGCAAAAAGAATATAGGGATATACACTAACATGTTAACAGCTGATAATTCTGATAAGGATGCTCTGTGAGATGTTTTTATTTTTTTAAATTTTAGGTATTATACAATTTTTACACAGTATGTATCACTTGTATTATAAGAAATTTGCACATACCACATTATAACAATTACGTTCAGTACACATAAATTCAAATAACACTATAATCTTACTATAGGGAAAACATAGAATTTCTTTATTTAGTCTAAATTCAACCTAGCAATTTCTTTATTTTTCCCACCCAAATTCTAACCTCTTGCTGGTAAATGAGAAAAAAAATAAAGAAAACATTGCATTAGGGGCGCCTGGGTGGCTCAGCTGGTCCAGCTTCAGCCCAGGTCATGATCTTGTGGTTCATGGGCTCGAGACCCACGTTGGGCTCTGTGCTGACAGCTCAGAGCCTGGAGCCTGATTAGTGGATTCTGTCTCCCTCTCTCTCTGCCCCTCCCTTGCTCATTCATTCTCTCTCTCTCTCTCTCTCTATCTCTCAAAAATAAATAAAACATTTTAAAAATTTTGAAAAAGAAAAAGAAAACATTTAATTGATTTCTGTTTCTGGCTATAATGGATTTCCTTAAGGCAAACTTATGTTCCCTTGAGAAAAGCTAGATAAAATTCTAAAAAGTAAATAAAATAAGTAAACAAATCTGTTTCAAGTTATAAAAGAACTATTGAGACAATCAGACCATGAAAAGTCAAAATCACACACAAAAAAAGGAGACTTTAGAGATGGTGAGACATTGTATGACTCTCCTCACCCTTTAGGTTTTTTGGATGTTTAATAGAAAATAATAATAATAATATAATCATAATAATCATAAAGCAGAAGAGAACCCAAAAATAAATGTGTGGCTACAAGGCATAGAATCTTTCAGAACTTTTGTCGATTCCACAGAACTAAAGAGCAAAATTAGAGTCGTGGCTGACAAGACAGCCACGACTTCAGAGGCCAAGAGCTTCATGAAAAAGTAATCTCTGAGCAGGCAACCTGACACTAGGTGGCTTTCTCTTCCAACACTGGCAGATTCTTAAAATGAACAGGGAAAGAGGCTAAGAAGAAAGCTGTTGAAGAGCAGAGAAAAAGTTTTCAGAAGTCACATCCCAGATCTGAGGACATAAAAATTTGGAGTTCAGAACCCACTGAGGAGGAGGAGTTAAAGTGAAATTTCTGGACGACTAGAGAATAAGAACAGAAGCAAACTGGCAATAAATGGACACTTGCAAGAGATGCAACTCAGCCTTGAGTCAGCTCGATGCCTGAGTAGATTGATATGATGTATCCCTTGTCTATCTGCCTATGAGAGGGAAGGGTGACTACGCTGGAGGAAGTTAATATCATCCGGAACATCTACACAATGTATGACATTCAACCAAAAACTACAAGAACAGAAAGAAAGAATTGGACAATAGAATCAGATTCATAGATGACTCAATTATTGGCATAACAGATAAGTATTTAAAAGCACCTGGGATTAATATGTTCAATAATGGAGAAAAGTTGACAAGACTAAGTATTTATATTGAAAATTAAACAAAAATTCTATAAGAAAAAATAAAACTAAAAATTTAATAGATGGGTATCACAGCAGATGATATCCACCAGAGAAAAAGATGAAAGGAAATATGAATGAGAAAATAGCCACTTAATAGCATATATATCTTACATATGTAATTACATATATGTAAGATATATATGTGTATATATATTTATAAGATATATATAAATTATATATGTATAAAATATATATAAATTATATATGTATAATTACGTATTAAGAGATATATATAGATATATATATAGATATATATATCTTGTGTATATATACAAAATCTCCAAGCTAAAGTACAAAAAAATACAGAAAAAAAGACATATGGAACATAGTGAAAAGGTCTAACATGTAAAATTGAAGTCTCAGAAAAGAGAATAGACAAAATGAGCAAAAAGCAACATGGGAGGAGATAATGGTTTAGAATTGTCCAAACTTGATGGAAAATACTAACCACAGTGTATAATTACATTGTAATTTTCAACTGCTCTATCAAAACCCTATGTTCATTTCCAGGGATGTCTGCAGCCATCCTACTGATTCTTGGTCAAACTGGAATAGAATGGGATAAGATGGATGGAATGGAAGGGACAGGATGGGATCGGATGGGATGACGTGGAATTAGATGAGATGGGATTGGATGAGAGGAGATAGGACTGAATGGGATGGGATGGATGGGATCAATAGGATGAGATAAGATGGGTGAGATGAGAATAGAATAGAATAGAATAGAATAGAATAGAATAGAATAGAATAGAATAGAATAGAACTGAATAGAGATTAACATAATTTTGTACTAATGGAGTTATCAAAAATATAATGAGAATGAAGTCTGTGACAGCTTGCCAATATCTCATATAGAAAATGGGGTGCCTGGGTGACTCAGTTGTTTAAGTATCCAACATTGGCTCAGGTCATGATCTCACAGTTCATGGGTTCAAGCCCTGTGTCAGGCTCTGTGCAGACAGTTCGGAGCCTGGAGCCTGCTTTGGATTCTGTGTCTCCCTCTCTGTCCCTCTCCCTCTCATGCTCTGTCTGTCTCAAAAATAAATAAAAATATTTAAAAGAAAGAAGAAAGAAAATGTACCGATGGGTGGTTTGCACCTGGCTTCTGTTATACTGTCTCAGTTTCTGCTATTGAACATGTTCACATAGCCTACTTTCAGCTATGTAACCAGAGGAGTATAAAAGATTCCTACTTGAATGAAACTGTGGCTTCTCTGAGATCATAATATTTTAGTGGTTTGTGAGCTAGAGATGAAGTACAACCTTGAGACCTAGAGAGGATTCTAGAATCTGTGTGTGTATATGGGTATTCTGGACATCTCTAATATAAATTTATGTCTTCTTGTACCTGCTGCTTTGTATCCTTCACTGGCAATTTTTCATGAATATGTAAGTATATACACATGTGTGTGTGTTTGTGTGTTTCTTATGAGTCCTTTAGGTTGTTGAAAACTAAAAACAAAGAACAGACAAAAGAGGGTTTCCATTATCCAGGAAGCAGAGAGATGAATATCTGATAACTTTCAAATCTGTGCCACACTGTATTTTCCAAACTGTTATCTAATGAGCTTTGAGCATTTGTACACTTTAATTAAAAAAAATAAATGAGTAATAGTATATCTCTTCTTACTTATCTTCTTTGGAAAAAAGAAGATTTAAATTCACACCTTCCCCCAACCCCTTTTCTCTCTCTCTCCTCCCTCCCCACTCTTCCCTGCAACCCCCAATACATACATTTTTTCTTAATTAATATAATCTGAAATTCAGTCCTATTTTGTATGTTTGAAAATGTTCAACACTCCAGATTTTACCCTTCCCATTTCACTTCTCCAAGATGTTGTCTAAACATAAGAGGGAAGTTAAGAAGTTCTCATGGCAGAGGGAAGAATGGTGGAAAAAAGAACGCTCAGATGTACTAAGCGTCCTGTATCCTACCTAATCTCTGCTAGCAAGCTCATGGACTGACACTCTTTCTAGAAGTGTCCACAGAAAGACAACTGGACTCATTCAGTAATTAGGGTTTGAAGTCTGTGACTGAACATTTGCCTTCAAGTCTCAAAGTTCCTGCACATGGTCTCCTCATCTTAATGCCAAGTTCTGATGAGTCACCAGGACTCTCAGCCACCTCCCACCAAAGATGAGGTATTACTGTCCATCATTGTGATGGAAATGTCTGTGAGCCCAGCTTCTCATGGAGGTTTACAGCCTCTGCCTATGCCCACTAGAAATGTTCTCACAACTTTTCTAAAGTTTTAAGTTCCTCTTTCCAGGAAACTAAAAATTGACCTTAATTCTACAGCTGCCTGTCTCCCTCCAATTTCCCTCTCTTTGAAGGCAGAATGAGTGAGCCTTAGGCTTTCTACTTTCTCCATAACATATTTGCCACATTCCTGGCTCTAGTCTCATGGACAACCTCAATGGGAACAAGACACAGAAAAGAGATTGGTTACCATCATAGGACACAAATTGGTCTACTAGAAGTCTATTAGAAGTCCTACTTACTGAAAAACAGAAGAGAATTACAACACTATATATATAAAAGCTCAAGATTGAGAAATACATATGCCCAGAGGTAGAAGGAGAATGTTCTCTCTTTCATACCTGGCCCATCAAGATATTTTTTCCCTTATGAGAAGTTCTACAACAGTTTTTCCATATCAATTATTTTCCTACTTCTGTAGTTTAATTTCTAAGTTTTAATGTTGTAGAAAGCAGGTGCTCAACATGCATTAAATGACTACATAAATAAATAAGAGATTGCTTCTCATTAGTAGGATCTGGAAACACCTCAGTGCTGTATTCATATAAGAAAACAAAAATATGTGGTTCAATGAATTGAAAGAGGCAATAGTATTTTTAAGTCCTTTTAAAATATATTGTGTAGATCAGAAGTAGAAAACTGATGACCAATATGCCACATTTGACCTACAAGCATGTTTTGTTGCCATACAATATTTTTTTTTAATAATTTAAGTTCCTTTACTTAGAGCATGAACTGTACAAGTTGACATGCTTTCCACTACTCTCTAATCTCTTACAGCTTGCACGTTATTAACTTATGTTGATGATGTTTGAGTTTGTGGCCCTGAGACTTTATTTAAGAACAGAATTTGACATACGGGGGTATGCTTAAACTTTTTAATTGATACGGTCAACAATTACTTTTACAAGTATCATGTTGCAAGTACCATATTTGACTGTTAAAACACACTGATTGACAGTTTGAAGACACCTGCTAAATTAAAAAATCTATATCTTGCTATGTATTTTGTGGTGCTGTAACATAATAATTAGGTTTAAAACCAATCTGATCATTGAAAACACTTATTACATGACAGGGTGCCACTTCTACTTTGGATATACAAAGCAATAATCGTCCAACACTCCTACCCTCATGGTGAGAAAAATCCAGATAGTCTACAAAGTCATAACTCTTCTTGAGGTCATTAGAAAGCTGAAGTTGTAAGGCAACCAAATAAATTAACTTCCAAAGGGTCTTTCCAAGGACCAATACAATAAAAGAAGCATTTCACTTTTGGCAGAAGATAGGGAAAAGAAGTGACCGCCAAAACTAGGATAGTAAAAAGCTCAATTTTTTAAATGTACAAAAGATATGAAAGGATATGTCACCAAAGAAAATTTTCCACCTCAGTAGTCATTAGAGGCATGCAAATGAAAGCCTCAATGAAATAGCACTACAAATCTACAGGAAGGGCTAAAATTTTTTTTTTTACGTTTATTTATTTTTGAGACAGAGACAGAGCATGAACGGGGGAGGGTCAGAGAGAGGGAGACACAGAATCTGAAACAGGCTCCAGGCTCTGAGCTGTCAGCACAGAGCCCGACGCGGGACTTGGAACTCATGGACCGCGAGATCATGACCTGAGCTGAAGTTTGCCGCTAAACCGACTGAGCCATCCAGGCGCCCAAAATTTTTTAAATTTATAATACTAAGGAATGGTGAAGATATGAAGTAATTAGAATTCTACACTACTAAGTACTACTCAAGAAGAATGAAAATATATTTCCACACAAATACGTACACACCACTATCTATAGAATCCTTATTCACAATTGCCCAAAGCCAGATATAACCCAAATGTCCATCAACTGGCAAACGAATAAATGTAGTACAACAGCTACAACAACAAAAAGCATGATATATCATCAACATGGATGAATCTTAAACTCATTATGCTAAATGAAAGAAGACAGCCACAAAGACTACATAGACTACATCTTCTTCATATGACATTCTAGGAAAGACAAGCTACAAGGACAGAAATAAAATCAGTGGTTGGCAGAGCCTGGGAGTGTAGGAAGGGATTAACTATTCAGGGACATGAGTGAACTTTTTAAGATGATTGACATTTCTATTTCTTGATGATGGTGGTGGTTACGTGATACTCATCGCCAAGATTCATATAACTCTACATTTTTTACAGGATAAATTTTGCTATATGTAAACTATACTTCAATAAATATAATATCAAAATTATATAAGAAAATGGAATGTTTTGAATATTATCTGGGTAATTTTAAATTTAACCAAACAGTTATTATCTTCTTCAGCCATCCAAACAGGAAACAGCCGACTTATCACACTCAATAAATATTAGTAAGTAAATAAGTCACTACCAGTATAAGCTGATGAAGAGTGTTGTCATTTTAACCCCTTGGAATCGTTAAAAATAAGAAAACCACATCATGTATCTAGAATGATCCTGATCAGGGATAAGAAGGTGCGAGTGCATGAGATCAGAGAATGCATCTCCCTTGAAAGAAAAGAACACACTGGGGAATTCCTCATGGAGGTTATCCAAAGAACCCCCACAAATATGCCCCACAAAACTAAAGAATCGAGGACATGAATTTAAGTGAAATAAGTCAGACAGAGAAAGACAAATGTATGATATCTTACATGGAAACTAAAAAAAACAAACTCATAGAAACAGAGAACAGATTGGTGGTTGTCAGAGGTGAGGGGTGAAGAGTGCGGGAAATGAGTGAAGGTGGTCAAAAGGTACAGACTTTCAGTTATAATACAAATAAGTTGAGGATATAATGTACAGCATGATCCTATAGTTAACCATACCATATTGTATGATTGAAAGTTGCTAAGACAGTAAATTTTAAAAGTTTTCATCACAAGAAAAAAAATTGTAACCACGTGAAGTGACAGATGTTAAGTAAACAGTGTAGTACTCATTTTTCAATATATACATATATTAAGTCATTATGTTGTACACGTAAAACTGATGCAATGTTACATAGAAATTATATCTCAATAAAACTAGGGGGTGGAGGGAAGAAGCAAACAAACCTAAGAGCCTGCATTTGGACACTGAGCATGACAGGCCACCACATTTCCAGATAATAACACTTGTCATATGAAAACTTGCCTCCCCAATTATTAAAACACAAAACAATAGGGAGGAGACAAGCATATATAGTGAAGTTGGAAAGGAACTTCTACTTCAGGGTGGGAGACATGTCCCATTGCAGTGAAAGGAAAGGGGACCAGAGAGGAATACATAGACAGAGTGCTTTCATTATATAGATCCAGAGAATTTGCTGCAATTGCAAAATCCTAAACTCATTTGGAGGAAGAAAAAAAAAATCCTGACCTGACTTCACATGAGAATTTAAAGCCTGAAGTTATCCCACTTAGGCTAAATAGGCAAACATTTAGGTGGTGGAAATATTAATGTATTTAACCAGGGGTACATCCCAGACCTCACTGGAAGTGTTATATTATATGTGGTATTTAGACAGTATACGCCTTTCCATAATTTGAAATAATCCAAACTTTAAAACATATGTTACCCCAAAGGTTTCAAATAAGGGCTTGTGGGTCTAGAGTGGTAATGCTGTATTTCTTAAGCTGGAGAGTTGTACATAGGTGTTGAAATTTTCTTCGTGCCTTCTTTCTGAAATATTTTATAATAAATGGCTACAAGATTAAAATATTTATCAATTTACCTAGAGTTCCCTGGCGCCCTACCCTTACCTTACAGAAGCTAGAAGCAGGAACAATTGGTAATTAAGGATAAAACTGACCAAACCTCCCTTCCTGCACACCCCAAGTCCTCTACATCACAGGTCAGTCCTGGCTGAGAAGAGAGAATTTGAACTGGATGTGAACTGGACTTTTTCATGCCCATAACAGTGATTGAAAAGCTAAGACTTCTACCAGTTTCTGTCTGGGGGGTAGAGAAGGAAAATTTAGCAGAGAATGCCTAAAAGACAGTGATGGGAGAAAAATAAAACTGATTCCTGATTATTCTTCCATTGACTTTAGCCTATTCAGTAAAATGATAATATGCTCAGAGTCCAAACAAATGCATTTTTTGTTAATCTTGTAAAGGGTCTCAGTGTTATGGCTGATTTCATTATTGAGTTATGATCATTAGCTGCAATCATCATAAATTTATGGACTTTGAGAGACTGATTTCTGTAGATAATGTTGTGATCGTGGCTTTTTTTTCTTTGCAGCCAAGTGAATGTAATGGATTTGCTTCATTAACTCTCTAAATTCCCTCCTCCTGTACCTTTGCTAATTGATTAATATTTCTGATACAGTGCAGCATTTTTCTAGAAAATAATATTCTTTCATTCATTCTTATTTGTATTAATTTGGCTTGAAGCGCCATCAACACAAGCTGGGCAGCTGTGGAGCAAGGCAATGGTCCCCCAACCTGGCTAAATATGAGAATCACTGGACATGTTTTAATAAAACACACAAAAAAACAAAAAACTTGACATTCTGATTCACCAGGTCTGGAATGGGGCCTAAGGATCTGTATTTTTGAAAATCTCTGCAGATGTTTCTACGATGCAGCCAGATTTAACAACCACTACACAAGAGTACTTGTGTTTTTTAACAATGACCTTGAGGTATCAGGCCAAGAAAAAAAAAATTTTATTTACTGTGCTGATTCATTCTTGTTCGCTCAGCTAAGACTTTCAGCACAGACTTTCTATGTATGTTGTCACTTTGCTTGATGAAATTCTTGAGATATAAGACGATCAATAAAAATTAAATGAACTCTTCCTCTGGTTTTTTTTCTCCCTCATTATTATTGGCAACGTATGTGGTAGAACTAACCAGGGTACAGGCAACATTAAGCTAATATATAACACTTTGTGTTCAAAAAAAGCAGTCTGTCCAGGCCTCTTAAAACACATTTTGAAATAAAACATACACATTTTTCTGGTAGAAAGTAAAAAATGACAACTTGTGCAAAAATTAAACACTATATAAGAAAATGGTAGGCTGTGCCCCAGCTCCCTCTTCCTTCTAAAAATCAAAGCCACTCACAATTCTGTGACTTTCACCTGCCATTCCTCTGTATGGAAATTTCTTCCTCACTTTTTGTCCAAAAAAATTACTCCTTATTCTTTGAAAACTCTTAGAAGGAAACATAAATGTAGATCTTTAAGACCTGGGATTAGGCAGTAGTTTCTTAGTTATGACACCTAAAGCACAAGCAACCAAGGGAAAAAAAATACAGAAATTGGACTTCATCAAAATTAAGAGCTTTGTGCTTCAAAGGACACTATCAAGAAAGGGAAAAGACAACCCACAGAATGAGAGACATATTTGCAAATCACGTATCCGATAAGGGTCTAGTAGTCAGAATATGCAAAGAATTATTACAACTCAGCAATTTAAAGACAAATAACCCAATTTAAAAATTGGCAACTGATCTGAATAGATATTTCTCCAAAAAGATACAAAAATAAACACATGAAAAGATGCTCAACATCCTAGTACTGATGGAAAATGAAAATCAAAACCACATTGTGACACCACTTCATATCCACTAAGATGCTTGTAATCAAAAAGATGGATAATCACAAGAGTTGGTAAGAATGTAGAGAAATCAGAATCCTCAGACACCACTCATAGGAATGTACCATGGTACAGCCACATCAGAAAACTCTTTAGCAGTTCCTCAAAAAAGTTGTACATGTTAGCATATGACCCAAGAACTCCACTCGTATGTACAGATGTACACTCAAGAGAATCGAAAACAAATGTGCACCCAAACTTGCACATGACTGTTCACAGCAACATTATTCACAACTGCAAACAGTGTAAACAACCCAAATGTCCATCAGCAGATGAATGGATTTTTCAAAATGTATAAACAAATGTGTAGCCATACAATGGAATTTTTTAAATTTTCTTTTATGTAATGTGTATTTATTTTGAGTGAGAGAGAGAGAAAGAGCGAGCAGGGGAGGGGCCGAGAGAGAAGGAGACACAGAACCGAAAGCAAACTCCAGGCTCTGAGCTGTCAACACAGAGCCCTAGGCGGTGCTACAACTCTGGAACCAGGAGCTGGAACCTGAGCGGAAGTCAGGGAAGACAGACGCCTAACCAACTGAGCCACCCACGCACCCCTTGCCGTACACTGGAATATTATGCTGCCATAAAAAGTCACGAAAACACCCTGTATCATGGATGAGCCGAAAACTTATGCTATGTGAAAGAAGCCGGAAACAAAAGGACATATACTGAGTGTAAGATGCCATCACAGGAGCTTGGGGGGATGAAATCTGAAACCAGCCCTAGAACACTGACGAGGCCACAGGGTGGGAGGGTGTTAATAAAGCAAAGGAACTTACTTTTGAGGCTTGTGTTAAGCAGCGGCAAGACGAGTAGATCTGTGCACTTGTCCTGGGGAATCTTTAAAGTTTATCGAGAGGCCTTAACAGGATGAAACCTGCATACCCTCGACATGGTCGCAACAACACGTTAGCATCTCAGGACTGTATCCTTGTATCTTCTGTGCGGAAGGCAAGTAGAATGCACTGTCCAAGGACCAAGGGGGCAATGAGAAGCCCGCCGTTGCCGGGTGCTGCTCACTAGTCAGCGGACAGTCCAGAAGTCCGTCTCAACAACACTTCACTCTCTCAAGGAGAATGGGCTCCGTCAGGTGTGGGAAGACTAGGCTGAATGCACATTCCAGGGACAGGGGAGGAATTAGGAGCCTGTGATTGCCCGGGTCCAGCTGCAGGGTCAGCCAGAGGTCACGTCCTCTCAGCGACCTCCTTCAAAAGCCACGCATGTGAAACGTGCAAGATAGATAAATCCGCAAAGACAGAAGGTAGACTAGTGGTTGGGGGTCGGGGGACACAGAGCGTGACCGGAATGCATATGCTAATGAGTTCCTTTTTTAAGGTGAAGAAATGCTCTGGAATTAGCAGTGATGATTGCACAACAATTTGAATCTACTAAAAAATATTGAATCATGCACTTTAAAAAGAGTGGGTTATGGTATATTAACTATATCTCAGTTTTTAGAAATAAAATAAAAATTAATTGAGTGTCCACAGTACTTTTCAGGCATGGTTACAAGCACATCCTGTAATCCACCTTATTACCCCTTATATTTTGGGAAAATGTTGAATTGTCATTTGCATATGATTTTTTTTTCTAACCTTATAAGACAACACTTCTGCAGGTAGTTGGGGAGAGGGTGGAATTTCCTTCACGGAGTGACAGTTTGTCTGGGAAGTGGGAGAGAAAGCATGGGAGAGAAAACCAGAATCTGGGAAGCACATTTAGGACGGGAGATGGGATTTCTGTTTCTCCAGGTGTCTTGCTGTTGCTGTCTGGGTCTGGCACTTCGTGAAGTTTGGCAAATTGGGAGGCACACCTGGGAGGCATGCGCGAGAGAGCTGCTGCTAACCCACTGAAGAGGGCTGGGAGGCAGGTGGAGTGGCACCTGGGAGTGAGACAGGACAGCAGAAAGACTCAGGAGCCAGGTACACCAGACAGCCAGAATTTTGTATTGCATGCTACTGTCTGTGTTGAATCTCTTGTTTCATCTTCCCCCAACCTTCAGGAAAGACTGCATTGACACTAAACCTAGAACTTCTCAGCTGTTCAAAAAGGAATTAAGGGAATTATATATGCCCACACCTTTCAGAATGGGGAAAGGGAAATCAGCATCCTCCTGTAATCAACATCACAGAAAAAAATTTCCCAAGACAGATCAGGATCAGCTGTAGAGTTTGCCCTCTCCCAGGGGGAGCATCTCCCATCGTTACACAACTGCAGATATAGGCTGTTGTTTTACTAAAGTTGCCAGTGGTTTTCCCTACAGTATCCATGAAAAGAAAGAAACCTCAGAGTTTCAAGATAAATGCTAATCTCAGAAAGTGAAAATTTCCCTTGAGCAAACATCCTCTGGCCCTCTTGAGTTCACTCTTCCCATCCCATATATTTTGTTTTAAATGTTTATTTATTTTTGAGAGAGAGAGAGAGACATAGTAGGAGCGGGGAGGGGCAGAGAGAGAGAGAGAGGGAGACACAGAATCTGAAGCAGACAGGCTCCAGGCTCCAAGCTGTCAGCACGGAGCCCCATGCAGGGCTCAAACTCACGAACCATGAGATCATGACCTGAGCCAAAGTTGGAGGCCTAATTGACTGAGCCAACCAGGTGCCCCTGGTTTTTAATAGCATATCTAGGTCCTGGTCATGTTGGTTTATTATTATTATTACTGAAATCAAGCTTAAGTTATATGCATGTCTCCCCACCCCCAACACGATGTAGCACACAGTCCTGTTTCCCTTCTTCGTAAGAATGGATGAAGATCCATCCTTCCCATTGATTTATTTACCACTATCCCTCTCTAGAATGCAAGCTGACAGAGACTGAGATGGGACCTTGTCTTTCTTCTTCATTCTGTATCTTCTGTACCTAGCACATAGTAGGTACTTAATAAATAGTTATGGAATGAATGAATGAATGAATGTCTCTTTGCCTTATATTTTTAGGGTAACACTGACCTAAAGGATATGTGCAGTCCTACAGATCACTAAGATCTGACCTTTGTGTTGTGCAAATCACTTGTTTTAATGTTTATTTAGTTATTTTGAGAGAGAGAGAGAGAGAGAGAGAGAGAGAGAGCGAGCATGAGCAGAGGCAGGGCAGACAGGGCAGGGAGAAAAAGAATCCCAAGTAGGCTCTGCGTTGTCAGTGCAGAGCCTAACGGGGGCCTCGATGTCATGACCGAGAGATCATGACCTGAGCTGCTATCAAGAGTCAGACACACAACTGACTGAGCCGCCCAGGCGCCCCTGTGCAAATCACTTTTGTACCACTTTGTTGCATATAATGTAAACTATTGTTGTCTACTGTTCTGTCATTACTACAGTTGGTAAGGATCAGTTTGAATGGATCTACAACACTCTCTCTCATTCTCTTGTTACCAATGGCAAACATCCAAGAATCCATATTCATAGAAGTGTCACCTCCTCCAAGAAGCCTCCTATGACTCCCTTGAGGCACATAGACATAAACTTTTTCTGTCTTCATTGTCCTTTCTATAAGATCCTATTTTGGCAGTATCTAGTATTGTCATTAGTTGTTTCCTCTCCCTTTTTGCCACACACTGTGTCTTTTTTTCTCTACTTTCCTAATATCTGACACATGGCAAGAAATCAATAAATACTAGTGAAATAACTGACTGAATTATTGAAGTGGGAATATTATTTTTATAAATATATTAAATTGTTTTCTTTGGCTTTTCCTGGCCTGTAACATTCCCCTTTTTATTCCAGAGGCCCCAGGAGGATGAGGATTATCACAGCAGGAATTTGAAGGAAATAAAAAGTAGCTTTCAGGTTTTGACATATAGAATAGGATTATTTTTAAACTCAGGATATTCTGTAAGGGAAAGCATATGCTATAATGAAAGGGTGTTAGCCCAGCCTTCCAGGCCAGGAGACATGGAAAGGAGAAAGGGAAACAGCAAGGAAATGTGATTAACTACAAACCCTCATGGGGTTCATGATAAGAGCGCTCAAATAAGCTTGGGGAAATCAGGCCCAGCAGCCCACTGGCTATAGATGGGAGTAGCTTCAAGCCCCCAGGGGAAGCACCATATGCTGTTTGTTGCTTCATCCCATGACGTGGATGGAGGGATGGAGCCTATATAGAAGGCCCAAGACAATGCTGTGGTTCCCCATGACTTTGGAGCAGCCTGAAGTGGATCCAGAAGTTCCCAGGAACCCCAGTGCAGAGCCACAAAGGTGCTGAGAGGGCAGTGGGATTTGGGCAAAGATGTTTCTGTGACAACAGGCAAATGTCTGAGAACCATAGCTCTAGTAGCTGGTATCCAAGTAGTGTCCACAAAGGCCAGTTGGTAACAGTGGAACCCAGGAGACTTCAAAAGAGGAACAAAGCAGACCTGCCTCCACTCTAAAGATGACAGTCTAAGGGCTCCTGCACACAACTCCGGGGCTCCCTGCCCCAGCCACCTAAGCCTAGGGAAAGCCCTCCTCCACTCCCACTAAAATCCAGGGGCTTTGCTGTGAGAAGCAGGGAGAGGAGGAAGAAATCTGACAGGTTGAATATTTACCTGAAAGAGATTGGAGTTATTTAAAGAGACCAAGCAGAGGGACTGAAATAATAACAATTCGGCAAATTTAAGTTTTTTCTACTTTATACAACAGTCATGTCTCTTAGAGTAGAATTTCTTCAGCACTGAAGATAAAGCATTTTTTCTTAAATCATGAGAGTGGCAGTTTGCAACTCACCCTGTGAATAAAGGGACCAGGAACCAGGGAACCTGAGTGCCATGACTGCTCAAGCAGAGCAAGCTGCATAAACCCTGGTCAAGGGAGTATTTAGGGCCTTTGGGAATTTAGTGTCTATTTGTTACCTATAAAATGTAGGAAGGAGGATAAGGGAATCTTGAATAAACCAACCAGTTCTGACATCCTAAGATTCTTGTAAACACAGGAGTTAGTGAAATACCATCCATCTCATGAAGACTATTTGTGGGGAAGGGGGGGGGGGGCTTATTCACATAGCAGGAGAATAACACTCTTTGATCCTCAAATGGGCTAAACCTCAAACCTCAACTTTGTCATTATGCTACCTAATGGAATTAATTATATGGTTACCTAAATTAAGAGGTTTATTTACCATTCTTCATCCATTAAAGAAGTATTGTTGACCATTTGGTCTCAACAATAGCCTCTGGAGAAGCAAAATAAGATAAACACAGAGAGGGACACAAACCATAAGAGACTTAAATACAGAGAACAAACTGAGAGTTGGCTGGCAGAGTGTTGGGTGGGGGGATGGGCTAAATAGGAGATAGACATTAAGGAGGACACTTGTTGAGGAGAGCACTGGGTGTTATACCTAAGTCATGAATCACTAAACTCCATTCCTGAAATCATTATTATAATGTATGTTAACTAACTTGGATTTACATTTAAAAAAAATAGCCTTGAGTCCAACCACCATGGGAAGTAGAGCAAATCCTAAGATGTGTTCTGGGTAGAACATGAAGTTCTGTTTAAATGCTATGGTGATCACCTGTATGCTACACAAATGACATGAGTAAATTGTTTTAATGTATCTCCTAGAAAGATACTTCCTATATAATGAAGAGCACTTTGGATCCTGTGATTTCATCTCATGTTAATTACTAAATTTTCTCTCAGTAATAAAACCGTGACCATTGCTCACCACAATATCTAAGTGAGCTTAGGGGAGAAGAATCAATAACAGCGAGTTCAACAGAGAGAATATGGACAGGAATCATTCTAGGAGGAGTCTGCCACATGTGAAATATATTAGAATGGAAATCCACAGAAACATATTAAATGGAATTTCTGAGGCCAAAAGGAAAAAATTTTGACAAGGGAATAAGAAATGTGAGTGTGCACCTTCCACAAGCATGCCGCTAACCATCTGCTTTGCGCTGGAGTATGGAAGCATTCCTTCAGCATTTTGCCCCCTCAAAATCAAATGAGCACCAGCTTTGGAAATAGAATAGACTGTGGTAGCTGAGGAAAGAGGACACCCAGTCAACATTATCTGTTGTCAAAAAAGGCATTTAAAAACTATTCTGATAAGAAGTCAAATGGATGGAAAAGCTGGTGATATTACTAATTAAATTTGATTGCAATATCATGTATGTTACCGAGGAGATAGTAACCATTTAGTTTGGCAATATGCTATGTTGTAGCATCAACCTAGTGTGGAAGATTAAAACAACTTTGTGTGTGTGTGTGTGTGTGTGTGTGTGTGTGTGTGTGTGTGTGTGAGACAGAAGGCAGAGATTATATGGGCAAGTAAAACTGAGAACTGAACTCTCTAATCAAATGTGAAATTAGTTGCCCTAAATTTTACTCCTGGCTAATTCCAACCAAAAGACATTGTAACAGTTCTCTCCAAGAGCTCAGGACTTCATCAAAATTAAAAACTTTTGTGCTTCAAAAGCCTATTAAACCCTATTAAGAGCATGAAAACAAGCTACGGTCTGGGAGAAAATATCTGCAACTCATATATCTGACAAAAGACTTGTCTGTAGAATATATAAATAATTCTCAAAACCCAACAATACAGAAACAACTCAATTTAAAAATTGGCAAAGAAACTGAACATTTACTAGGGAAGATATAAGGATAAATACATGAAAAGATGTTCAACATCATTAGCCGTTAGGGAAATGCAAATTAAAACCATAATGAGACATCATAGCACCCTTCCTGGAATGGCTAAATTTTTAAAAATAGTGACCATACCAAGTAGAAGCAAGAGCACAGAGGTACTGGAACCTCATGCATTGCTTGTGAGAAAGCAAGATGGTACAGCCACTCTGAAAATATACTTCTTCGTATAAAGTATAAAGTATATATAAAGTAAAGTAAAATATAAAGATCTCAGGAACTGAAGAGAAGACAGCATCCTCCCCCCACTCCACCCAGCTCTGTTCCCTCTGTACCCATGGTGTACCTTGCTGACCTCTAAACCACCTTCAGTGTCATTCTTCCCTTTTCTTGATGGATAACCCATATTCACAGACAAATAGCTCTATTGGCCTATCTTGTAGAATCCCAGAAATCCAGCAGCCACCTTCCTTTATTTCATCCTGTCTCGGTCCCCTTCAATCTAAACTGGCAGCATTTCTGCTCCTATAACATTTGTAAAACCCTTGTTGGTCTCCAACTCAACAAGGGTGCAAGCCTTCAGAAAAGAGGATCCTCCACAGATCTTTCCTGGATAAACTCATCTCTATTCCTAGCTTCTGCTGAGATGGTTGATTGAATCTATGCATCATACCTGTTATCTTTTTAGCAAATGCATGTCTACCATACCCTTGATGTTCTCTGCAGAGCATACTTTCTTACATTTTGCAACATGGATAGGCTGCGAATTTTCCAAATCTTTATATTCTTTATTTCTTTTTGCTTAACAATTCCTTCTTCAATTTATCTCTCTCCAGCAAAGAGAAACCACGCCATACTTTCGACACTTTGCTTAGAAATTTCCTCAGCTAAATGTTCAAGTTCATCATTTACAAGTTCTACTGTTCACAAAATACAACAGAATGCAGATGAATTATTTGCCACTGTATAACAAGGATAGCCTTTCCTCCAGTTTCTAACAAGAAAAACACCTGTATATAAACTTCTATACCAACTTTATTCATAATTGCCCCAAACTGGACATGATCCAAATGTCGTTCAATAGGTGAAAAGATAAACAAACTTTGGTACATCCATACTACAAAATGCTGGCTAACAAGAAAAAGGAATGGACTATTGACACATAACTTTGATGAATCTCAAAGGCATTATGCTGAGTTAAGCCAATTTTAAAGGTTACATATTGTATGATTTCATTTATATGACATTTTCAAAAAGACAGATCTATAGTGGTTGCCAGGGGTGAGGTGGGTCAGGGATGTGACTATAAAGAGAGACCATGAGGGAATGTTTTGGAGTGGCAGAACTGTCCTGCATCCTGATGGTGCTGATGGTTTCATGAGTCTATACATATGTCAAAATTCATAGAACTATGCACAAAAATAAAAGAAGTCAATTTTACTGTGTGATAATTTTTTTTAATAAAAGAGAACTGTCAAAGTCTGCAAAGAGTTTAATCTATCTTGGCCTGAAGTTCTAACTCTACCCTAAAGAAACCATGATTTACACCAAAAAATTCCCTTAAACTCTCACCATATGTAATTATTACAGGAAAAAAAAACTAAGAGACTCGTATTGACTCAACCTCTGACACATTCTACCTTGCTCAATTCTGACCTTTCAAGGTTCTAACAAAAATTAATATCACAGTCATATGCCCAAGAGGTGCAAGCTGTACTTCTAAGTATCCCCAGACATACCCCTGAATGATAACAAATAAGGAGGGAGAATATATTGAAAGAGAAATAAAAGTCTGCCTTAAAGGGACCACTTCAGGTATTTTTTCTATTTTTACCACAGATCCTGAGCTTACACTCAAGTCGTTCAATTGCAGATTCTTGTTTCCTAATATAAATATCGCTTAGAATTCTACAACCTGGGTGTCTATTCTCTCTAGGGGTCCAACACCAAGGTTCACTAAAATAAGAACTAGCTGCTACAAGAGTGGATTATAGACAGGTTCATCCAAAGACTTTTAAATCAAAGTGCATGCTTAGGACAAAGGACTTACATTTAATTTGTCTTCTCTTACTGCTGCCCCTCTTCTTTATGTTGGTTCAAGAGAGGATGTTATGATTCTCTTCCCCTGTTTTTTTCAGCTATTGTCTTAATTGTCTTTGTTCCTGTAAAGACTTTGAACTCTTTAATTTGCCTTCTGCAGTCAGTGGTTGACAACTTTTCCACCTGCTGGATTTGTCATTCAGCCCCAGATCCTTCTATTAAGGATCTTTTGGTCATACCCAGAAGTCCAAATGGCACTACTTTTCACCCCAAAACTAATGATCACATTCCCTTATATATTCAGCACAGGAATATTATTAACCCTGATACATTTTTTTTCAAATAATCTATATTTTGTTTTATTTTTATAATTTATTTCCTTTTAAATTTACATCCAAGTTGGTTAGCATATAGTGCAACAATGATTTCAGGAGTAGATTCTTTAATGCCCCTTCCCCATTTAGCCGATCCCCCCTCCCACAACCCCTCCAGCAACACTCTGTTTGTTCTCTGTATTTCTGAGTCTCATGTGTTTTGTCCCCTTCCCTGTTTTTATATTATTTTTGCATCCCTTCCCTAATGTTCATCTGTTTTGTATCTTAAAGACTTCATATGAGTGAAGTCATATATTTGTCTTTCTCTGACTAATTTTGCTTAACATAATACCCTCTAGTTCCATCCACATAGTTGCAAATGGCAAGATTTCTTTCTTTTTGGTTGCCAAGTAATACTCCATTGTGTATATATACCACATCTTCTTTATCCATTCATCCATCGATGGACATTTGGGCTCTTTCCATAATTTGACTATTGTTTATAGTGCTGCTATAACTATTGGGATGCATGTGCTCCTTAAAAACAGCATACCTGTATCCCTTGGATAAATACCTAGTAGTGAAATACCCAGTAGTGAAATTGCTGGGTCATAGTGTAGTTCTATTTTTAATTTCTTGAGGAACCTCGATACTGTTTTCCAGAGTGGCTGCACCAGTTTGCATTCCCACCAGCAATGCAAAAGAGATCCTCTTTTTCCACATACTTGCCAACATCTGTTGTTGCCTGAGTTGTTAATGTTAGCCATTCTGACAGGTGTAAGGGGGTATCTCATTGTGTTTTTGATTTGTATTTTCCCTGATGATGAGTGATGTTGAGCATTTTTTCATGTGCCAGTTGGCCATCTGGATGTCTTCTTTGGAAAAGTGTCTATGCATGTCTTTTGCCTATTTCTTCACTGATTATTTGTTTTTTGGGTGTTGAGCTTGATAAGTTCTTTATAGATTTTGGATACTAGCCCTTTATCTGATATGTCATTTCCAAATATCTTCTCCCATTCCATTGGTTGCCTGTTAGTTTTGTTGATTGTTTCCTTCGCTGTGCAGAAGCTTTGTATTTTGATGAGGTCCCAATAGTTCATGTTTGCTTTTGTTTCCCTTTCCTCCAGAGACGTGTTGAATAAGAAGTTGCTGCAGCCAAGGCCAAAGAGATTTTTGCCTACTTTCTCCTCGAGGATTTTGATGGCTTCCTGTCTTACGTTTAGGTCTTTCATGCATTTTGAGTTTATTTTTGTATGTGGTGTGAGAAAGTGGTCCAGGTTCATTCTTCTGCATGTCACTGTCCAGTTTTCCCAGCACCATTTGCTGAAGAGACTGTCTTTATTCCACTGAATATTCTTTCCTGCTTTGTCAAAGACTAGTTGGCCATATGTTTGTGGGTGCATTTCTGGGTTTTCTATTCTGTTCTATTGATGTGAGTGTCTGTTCTTGTGCCAGTACCATACTGTCTTGATGATTACAGCTTTGTAATACAGCTTTAAGTCTGGGATTGTGATGCCTCCTGCTTTGGTTTTCTTTTTCAAGATTGCTTTGGCTATCAGGATCTTTTCTGATTCCATACAAACTTTAGGATTGTTTGTTCTAGCTCTGTGAAGAATGTTGGTGTTATTTTGATAGGGATTACATTGAATATGTAAATTACTTTGGGTGGTATTGACATTTTAATAATATTTGTTCTTCCTATCCAGGAGAATGGAATATTTTTGTATTTTTTGTGTCTTCTTCAATTTCTTTCATAAGCTTTCTATAATTTTCAGTGTATAGATTTTTCACCTCTTTGGTTAGATTTATTCCTAAGTATTTTATGGCTTTTGGTACAACTGTAAATGGGATCGATTCCTTCATTTCTCTTTCTGTCGCTTCATTATTGGTGTATAGGAATGCAACTGATTTCTGTGCATTGATTTTATATCCTGCCACTTTGCTAAATTCATCGATCAGTTCTAGCAGTTTTTTGGTGGAATTGTTTCAGTTTTCCATAAAGAGTATCATGTCATCTGGGAAGAGAGAATGTTTGACCTCTTCCTGGTCGATTTGGATGCCTTTTATTCCTTTGTGTTGTCTGATTGCTGAAACTAAGACTTCCAATATTATGTTGAATAACAGTGGCAAGAGTGGACATCCCTGTCTTGTTCCTGACCTTAAGGGGAAACTGTTTTTCCCCAATGAAGATGATATTGGCGTTGGGTCATTCTTATATGGCTTTTATAATCTTGAGGTATGATCCTTCTAATCCTACTTTCTTGAGGGTTTTTATCAAGAAAACATGCTGTATTTTGTCAAATTCTTACTCTGCATCTACTGAGAGGATCATGTGGTTCTTGTCCTTTCTTTTATTGATGTGATGAATCCCACTGATTGTTTTGTGGATATTGAACCAGCCCTGCATCCCAGATATGAACCCCACTTGGTCGTGGTGAATAATTTTTTTTAATGTATTATTGGATCTGGCTGGCTATCCAACCAGAGGTTGAATCCTCTGGTTTAGGATTTTAGCATTCATGTTCATCAGGGATATTGTTCTGTAGTTCTCCTTTTTAGTGGGGTCTTTGTCAGGTTTTGGAATCAAGGTAATGCTGGCTTTATAAAAGAGTTTGAAAGTTTTCTTTCCATTTCTACTTCCATTCCATTTCTACTTTTTGGAACTGCTTCAAGAGAATAGGGTTAACTCTTCTTTAAATGTTTGGTAGAATTTCCCTGGAAAGCCATCTGGCCATGGATTGTTGTTTTTTGGGAGATTTTTGTTTACTAATTCAATTTCTTTACGGTTATGCATCTGTTCAAATTTTCTATTTCTTCCTGTTTCAGTTTTGGGTAGTTTATGTGTTTCTAGGAATTTGTCCATTTCCTCCAGATTGCCAATTTTATTGATGTATAATTGCTCATAATATTCTCTTATTATTATTTGTATTTCTGCTGTGTTGGTTGTGATCTCTCCTCTTTCATTCTTGATTTTATTTATTTGGGTCCTTTCCTTTTTCTTTTTGATAAAACTGGCTAGGGGTTTATCAATTTTGTTAATTCTTTCAAAGAACCAGCTTCTGGTTTCATTGATCTGTTCTACTGGTGTTTTGGTTTCTATAGCAATGATTTCTGCTCTAATTTTTAGTATTTCCTGCCTTCTGCTGGCTTTGGTTTTATTTGCTGTTCTTTTTCCTGCTCTTTAAGGTGTAAGGTTAGGTTGCATATCTGAGACTTTTCTTCCTTTTTAGAAAGGCCTGGATTGCTATATACTTTCCTCTTATGACTGCCTTTGCTGTGCCCCAGACGCTTGGGGCTGTGGTGTTATCATTTTCATTGGCTTCCATGTACTTTTTAATTTCCTCTTTAACTTCTTATTTAGCCCATTCATTCTTTAGTAGGATGATCTTTAGTCTCCAAGTACTTGTTAACTTTCCACATTTTTTCTTGTGGTTGATTTCGAGTTTCATAGTGTCGTGATCTAAAAATATGCACAGTATGATCTCGATCTTTTTGTATTTTTTGAGAGCCAATTGTGTCCCAGTATGTGATCTATTCTGAAAAACATTCTATGTGCACTGGAGAAGAATGTGTATTCCGCTGCTTTAGGATGAAATGTTCTGAATATATCTGTTAAGTCCATCTGATTCAGTGTGTCATTCAAAGTCATTGCTTTCTTGTTGATTTTCTGTTTAGATGATCTGTCCCTTGCTGTAAGTGGGGTGTTGAAGTCCCCTACTATTATGGCATTATTATCAATGAGTTTCTTTATGTTTGTGATTAACTGATTTATATAATTGGGTGCTCTCACATTTGGAGTATAAATGTTTACGATTATTAGGCCTTCTTGGTGGATAGACCCCTTAAATATGATATAATGCCCTTCTTCATCTCTTGTGATAGTCTTTATTTTAAAGTCTGGATTGTGTGATGTAAGTATGGCCACTCCAGCTTTCTTTTGGCAATCATTAGCATGATAGATGTTTCCCCATCCCTTTACTTTCAATCTGAAGGTGTCTTTAGGTCTAAAGTGGGTCTCTTGTAAACAGCATATAGATGGATCTTGTTTTCTTATCCATTCCGTTACCCTATGTCTTTTGATTGGAGCATTTAGCCCATTGATGTTTAGAATGAGTACTGAAAGACATGAATTTATTGCCATTATGTTGCTTGTAGAGTTGGAGTTTCTGGTGTTGTTCTCTGGCCCTTTCTAGTCTTTGTTGCTTTTGGTCTTTTTTGTTTTTTTGTTTTTTTGTTTTTTGTTTTGTTTTGTTTTCTCCCCTCAGAGAGTCTGCATTAAATTTTCTTGCAGGGCTGGTTTAGTGGTCACAAATTCTTTTAATTTTTGTCTGGGAAACTTTTTATCTCTCCTCCTATTTTGAATGACTGCCTTTCTGGATAAAGAATTCCTGGCTGCATATTTTTCTGATTCAGCACATTGAATATATCCTGTCACTCTTTTGTGGTCTGCCAAGTTTCTATGGATACATCTGCTACAAACCTGATCTGTCTTCCCTTGTAGGTTAAGGATTTTTCTTCCCTTGCTGCTTTCATGATTCCTTCCTTGCCTGAGTATTTTGTGAACTTGACTATGATATGCCTTGTTGATGGCCAGTTTTTGTTGAATCTAATGGGACTCCTCTGTGCTTCCTGGATTTTTATGTCTGTGTCTTTCCCCAGGTTAGGAAAGTTTTCTGCTATGATTTGCTCACATGACATTTCTACCCCTTTTTCTCTCTCTTCATCTTCTGGGACTCCTGTGATTCTGATGTTGTCTCTTTTTAATGAGTTGATGAGTTTTCTAATTCTTAAATTGTGCTCTTTTGCCTTAGGTTCCTTCCTTTTTTCTACTTCATTGTTCTCCATAAGTTAGTTTATCCTCTATATCACTGATTTGTGGCTCTGCCACATCCATCCTTGCCACCATGGCATTCATTCAAGATTGCAGCTCAGTTGTAGCATTTTTTATTTCATCATTACTAGATTTTACTTCTTTTATCTCCACATAAAGGAATTCTAATCTATTTTCAACCCCCACTAGCATTCTTATTATCATGATTCTAAATTCTGGTTCAGACATCTTGCTGTATCTGTGTTGATTAAGTCCCTGGCTGTCATTTCTTCTTGTTCTTCCTTTTTGGGTGAATTCTTCCATTTCATCATTTTGAAGGAAGAAAAGGAATTAATAAGGTAAAACAATTAAAATTAAAAAAGTAAAAACAGCACAAAAAAATCACTAAAAGATGCTAGGTCCTGGATGTGTTTTGGTCTGGTTGTTGAAAGGAGCTTTATAGATTAGAGAAAAAAAGGGAAATATAAATAAGAAAAGAAAGGAAAGAAAAGAAAAGAAAAGAAAGACAAAAAGGGAAAACGTTTGAAAATTTGAAAAAAATGAATGCAATGAAATAGAATAATATGAAATGATAGAAGTAAACTAGAATTTGAAAAATTTACAAAAAGTAAAAACTATAGTAGAAAAAAATTAAAGAAAATATTTTTAATAAAAAATTGAAAATAAAAATAAATTTTTTCTCTTTCTGTGTTCAAGAATAAGAAAAGAAAAGAAAGAAAAAAATTAATAGATGGACCAGCAAACAGACTGAAATACAATTGAAATTACTTCAGTTTCCCGTAGAAGTCAAACTATGAAGGACTTTATAGTCAGTAAGCTAACCAGGCAGAGAGACTTGTGGTATTCCTCCTCAATAGTGCCATTGATCCAGTTGGGCTGAGCTTAGTGTAATGGCTCTGTTCTCCACTAGATGGCGCTGCTCAGCTTAATGGAGAGGATTGCTGTGGCGCATGTGAGCATGTATGCACATGCACCGGAGGGGTGAAAATGGTGTCACCCAGCTACCCAGTCTCTAGTATCAGAACTCTGTGTTCTTCCCTACTGGCAATCACGCACCCCTCCTTTGTCTCCAGCTTCTGTCCACTTGCTGCTTTTACACTGTCTGTGACCAAATCGTCAGGCTGCCAGGTGGCACCTCCCTCCTGAGTTTTATCTCAAATGCAGCTGTGTTTCCCAACCCCTCACTTCTCTGGGACTGCGGCTCTGACCCATTCTGACCCTCTGGGGGGGGGGGGGTCTCACCGAGCAATGGCCAGGTGCCCGCCAGCCCCCAGGAACATTCACAGGACCGTGCTGCTACCGGTGCCCAGAGACTGTGGCTGGGTGCCAGCCCGCCCCAGAAAAAGTTCACGTGATCATGTAGCAGCAGTGTCTCGAGAATTAGGGTAAATCACCACACACATCTGGACCAGGCTTTCCACTTAACATCCTTGTTCCAACACCAGCAAATGTGGTTGTTTTCCAGGGTCCGCTGGGATCTTTACCTGTGGTGTGGTTGCACAGCCTCTACCAAATGTCCTCCCAGCAGTGGAACCACCTCTCCTTGTGTGGCCCAAGGACCCTGAGGACCTCACTCTCTGCTCATGGGGATTTGCCCTTCCCACCAGAGCACCTCCAGGTATTAAGCTGCAGAGTTTCAGACTCTGCACTCCCCTGTTTATTGAGTCTTAATGGAATTTAAACCTTCTTTCTCCTTTCTCCCTTTTTTGTTCAGTCCCTTGCGTACTCTTTCTTTTCTCTCCAGCTGCTTTCGGTTGAGGGGAATGCTTTCTCATACTCTCCCCCACCCGTCTCCATCCTCTCTCCATCCTCTCTCCATGAGTAAAAACAGCTCCTTGCCCTCTGACAGCTTTTCTCTCCCCCAGTTCACCTCTTTGTGCTGCGTACCTGCTGAGTTCTGTGGCTCAGGTTGTGCAGATTGTCGTGTTAATCCTCAAATTAGTTTTCTAGGTGTGCAAGATGGTTTAGTGTTGATCTGGCTGCATTTCAGGGATGAGAGATGAAAAAAAAACCTTCCATGCTTTCTGCTATCTTGGCCCCTCCCAACCCTGATACATTTTCATTGGACCTTAGTCCTGTACAATTTACTGCTGGTACTGATATCCCCCAGAGCTGCAAAAGGGGCTTAAGAAACATCAGAGATAAGAATGGTTATATTCCAGTTATTTTATGAAAAAAGTTATTTCTAAATTAGCACATGATCTATTTAGTTTCATCTAAGGTAATGGTCCTCCACAATGAGACTAAATTAAGTCCAATAAGTAGCTGTTACTCACCTGTTATCATAAACAATACTTTATTCCCCTTCGTGTGTACCGCCAGGAATATTCTTGCATTAACAGATGGCCCTCTCATGCATACACAATTGAACTACCACTGCCACCCAGCCGTCACCTACCCCTGTTGCTCATCATGCATTAAGAGCCCAATATATTAATTCAAAAAAGGGCTCTGAGATTTTTAACTTCCCCATATTACAAAAACATTTCTACTATGGATAAGAATTCATGAATAAAAATATATGAGCTGAAGTATATTCCTGATTACCAACCAGATAGGAAATGAAATGGCTCAAACTCTAAGGGCCAGACCAGCATAAACTCATTGATTAAAGAAGTCTTGTATAATAGATGTGTTCGTGACCACTTATTGGCCAGCCAATACAGACTGTGTACAATTAACCATACATTTTGTTGTGACTGGGTGAACACTCCAAGGAAAGGAACTCAATCAGGCAACTAAAAAAAAGGGGGGGGGGCACTTGGTCATCTAAGATTGACCAAACTAACCCATGGAACTACTCTCCAGTTAGGCCTAGCTCAACTAGAATACTGGCTATGAAGTGGGTTCCAACACTTCTTTTGTTGTCCCTATACTTCTTGCTTCTCTACTATCTGATACCCAGGTGAACTACCTGCTAAGTAGTTGTTATCCCAACATTACCTCCCCTTGATAGTGGGGCACTGAAAAAGAACTGAAGTTCTCTGGGTCAGCTCAAGATCACTGGAATCAGAGGTTGACTTAAAGGGGAGACTGAGACATCATTAACAGGGACAGTCCCGCATTGGACTCTGTGCTGATAGCTCAGCAGGAGCCAGAACCTGCTTCAGATTCCATGTCTCTGTCTCTCGCTGCCCCTTCCCCACTCATGATCTCTCTCTGTCTCTCTCTCTCTCAAAAGTAAATAAACATTTAAAAAATTTAAAAATAAAAATAAATAAAAAATAAAAATCCATCCTTATTTCAGTCCTTTAAAAATCTATATATGATGTTTCTCCCTCATTTACAAATAAACCTCATGGCACGCCTACTAAGCCTATTCTTGTCAGCTTATTATGGTAAGGAACTGTATATATAGAGAGAGATTCCACTGTACATATATAACCAATTTTATTCCCCATGCCCTAATGTAAAACTAGGTTATCTTCACTCATATAAAGCAGTATCGTAGGACATGTTTTTATAATTTATATTTTGCTTGATTATTTCCTTTGAGGGATCTTTAGAAGTAGATATACTTGATAAATGAGTATTCAAAATGTTGAGAATTTGAAAGAAACTACCAATTTGTTTTCCGGAAAGACTGCAAAATTTACTTTCTTGCCAACAGTATATGAGACCCTATTTAACTACATCTTTGCAAGAGCCAGGCATTATTGCTCATTTTAATCTTTCCACCTGAGAAAAAAACAGTGCTGACTCTTTTTTAATTTGTATTTTATTGATGATTCTTCAGCTTGAAATCTCTTATATAATTTTTGTATGCCATTGATCTTTTGATTTCTCATCTGTTAACTTTCCTGTTCATGTACTTTGTGTACTCTTTTTTATTGTCGATTGTAATGTCTTTGTATATATAAGGGACATTAAGGGTATTAATTTAATGCAGTAAGATTTTACCAAAAATATATATCCTGTACATATATAATCTCAATCAAAATAACAATTTTGATTTCTATAAATTAATTTCTATAAAACTTCATGACTGACCCAATTATAAAATTAACCTAAATGAATAAATGTATGAGAATAATTCAAATATTTTTAGAAAAAAGAATGTACTTCCCTTAATGAATACATGTTATGTACAGCATTTCAAACAATAACAACTGCCTATCCAAAAGGGAAAAAGAAAAATGTCTTCTACTTCACACAGTATAAGAACAACGAGAAAGTCATTCCAGTGTAGTCTATTAAACTATTTTTTTTTTAATTTTTAATTTTGAGAGAAAATGTGAGCAGGGAAGAGGGACAGAGGAGGAGAAGGAGAAAGAGGATCTTAAACAGGCTCCAAGCTCACCATGGGGCCCAATGCAGGGCTCCATCCCACGACCCTGGAATTGTGACCTGACCCACAATCAAGAGTCAGACACTCAACCCACTGAGCTAAGCCTTCCACGTGCCCCCATTCCAGTAGAGTCTTAAAATCCAAAACTGAAATCAAAACTGTAAACATGATCAGAGAAAAGATAACATCTTTAAATAAACTTCTTAGTTTAGGATACTTTTAAATTTACAGAAAAGATGCAAACAATACAGAGGATTCTCTAAACTATAAACCCGATTTCCTCTACTGTTAACATCTTATATTACCATGGTACATTAGTCAAAACAAATTGCCAAAGTATTGGTACGCTAATACCAACTAATGGTTAACTAATCATCAGACTTCATTCAGGTTTTATCAGTTTTCCATGACAGCCTTTTTTCTTTCTTACGATGGGTAATCTTATGATGTTGGAAAAACTTTTCTAAGGAAGGCTTGAAACTCAGACACCATAAAAGAAAAGATTGATAGATTTGGCTACATAACAGTGAAAACACTTCTATATGAAACAACCTATGTACATAATGAAAAGTCGATGAAAATGTCAGTATATATATATCGATTTTTTCATCCATTCCAAAATATTATTGAGAGCTTACTCAGCCCTGGAGACAAGGCAGTGAAGAAAATAGACAAAATCTTGTGTCCCCCTGACCCTGCCTTCTAATGAGAGGGAGGAGACAAGACAAAAAACAAAATAAATAGTAAAGTTTCTAGTCTATTAAGAGGTGATAAGTGCTATTGATAAAAATAAAGCAAGGAGAGGAATAAGGAGTTCTAGGTGGGAGTGCTAGGACCAGGGTGAATATATCATTTTAAATAGAGTGGTCAAGGTAACCTTCAGTAAGAAAGTGTCATTTGAAAAATGACAAGAAATAAAACTGCACACATCTGGGGGATGGTGTTCCAAGCAGAGACAACAGCCAGAATGGAGTCTGGATGTATGTTCCCCTGTGGCAAGAGGGGAGTAAACTGGGGAGTGAACTGGGGAGTGTCATCCAGGTGAGATCTGAGTGATAACGTGCCCAGGCTGGGAAAGACCTCAAAGGCCAGCATTTTTTAGTTTCCTTTCAGTTTTGTTTTACTTTGTTTTCACTGAGTATATAGTAAAGTAAAATGTAATATTCCTAATCTAAAAAGCACATTCAAATAACAACAACAATAATATTATCAGCAACTGTAAGGACAAATACAAATTAAAAGTAAGGAGTTTAATTCTCCCTGTTGAAAATAAAAGATTTTCCTCCCTTCTTTTTTCTTAAAGCATTGACTTTAGAACACTTGTAATTGTAAGGTAGTTTCTCATCTCTTTGAAATATATATATAAATCCTTTTGAAAACTAGATAGGCCTTCTGTCAGCTTTATGATCCAAAACTGTCTTTCTCAAGGACCTGGGAGCCATCTATTTAAAATGTAATCGTCAAGGGAGAGAGCACCCCTGTCTCCCTATTTCCTTGGGAGGCTAGCACCTAATTTTAGGAGGTACCTTGTTCCATGTTGCAAAACTACCTCTTGTCATAAAGCTATGACAACCTTGCTTTTCCTCTGGATAGAGCCAATTAGCTAACACTGGTGGTCATCACAATTACCAGGTGAATTCAGGATAAACTGTGTGTGACAAATGGTGCTATTCAGTCCAGTAACCTCAGGTCTAGTTATTGTTTATCTTGAGAACATATATGGAATGGGTTGTATCTGCTTGGCTGTATAAGGGGGTGAAATTCCTTTCTATTTGTGCAATCTCTTATCGGATTGCCTGTGATGTGCATTGAATTATGGCTCTATGCTTCTTCAATAATAAAACTGTTTCCTTTCTCTACTACCTTTATGGAGAGGTTTTCTCGGTTGGGAGATTTGGGGTTTTATTATATTTCCCCAAAACAATCCATATTGCATGCTTGTTTTGTATTAGGCACTACTCTGAGTGTTTACATGTTTAACATCCTCATATAATCAGTAAGAAATTTACATCAATGAGAAAAGTTAAATAACCCGGTAGGAAATTGGGAAGGGATACTCACACGCCATTAACAGAAGAAAGAAATAGAAATAACAACAACAACAACAAAAAAAACCATAAAATGATACGATCCTTCTTGTGATAAGAAATGAGAACTAAAAGAAGTTACATATTTTTTCTCTATCAGATTGAGAAAAAGTGAAAAGAAAAACAAAAGAGAAAAAGAAAAAAATCATAATGTCCATGGTTTGACAAAAGCATGGAAAAATAGACATACTCACGTACTATAAAAGGGACTCTAAAACAGAAAAACATTTTTAGAATACATTAGCAGGAACTCTCAAAATGGAATCAGAAATACACACATACATATATATATATAATTTTTAATGTGCTTTCCACTTTGCCTTTCCAAATACAAGACTTTTGCCTTTTTCCTCCCTAAGTGTCGATCTGCCTAGGACAACATTCACACTTGTTTAAAAAGAAAGATAAAAAAATGTAAAGCTTGTCAAAATATAAATGTAGAGCAGAGAATAGTTAGACAAGTCAGGGTAATGTATTGCTAAGTATTTCTCAAATCCCTCCATCTTCCTCTTTTAGCATAGTAACAACCAAAGTTGGAGAACTTCTTTTCTGATCTAGAGGAGGTCTAACTGACCTCTGGTAAGGCTTAGCAAGAATCTGGAAAAGTGAAGCTACAACTCAGTGAAAATGAAAGGAAACTTGACCCTCCTGGTAGGAATGTGTGAGGGAGGATGGGAGAGAGAGAAGAGGAAGAGGCATGGATTAAAATAACCAGATGAGTGGCCTGATTTGCCATTCCTGGGCTCTAGCTAAAAGGGGGGGGGGGGATACGTTACATAATCTGGGGTAATAATGAAGTTTAAAGGGGAGATATTGCCCCACATTTGCTTAGAAATCCAGAGACAACTTCCCAGGCTGCTTTCCAACCCCACCAGGGGTGTTACCACAAGCTTGGCCTTCTCAAACCACTCTCAAGTCCAGACTGGTGTGGACATTAAGTTAATAATCACCAGACTAGCCATGGAGACCACCATAGCAAGATGAAGTGACCATGCCACAGAAGCTGAGGGGAAATCCACTCAGGAAACTGATGGAATGTACAGCATTCACTTAGGAGCCTTTTTATTATTATTATTATTTCTCCATCTTTCTCATTCATGAGTTCTTCATTTCAATGCATTCCTCAGTAAGTTACAAATATTTTATTGATTTGTATTTTCAAGAACAGCACATTGGTAATTTGCTTTCTGATTTCTTCCATCTCTCAGAGTGCCTTTCTATTGCTCTTACACATGAATAATCTTTGGACAGATATACAATACTTGGGTCACAATGATTTTTTGCTGCAAAACTCAGTGTTGTTTCATTGTCTTTTGGAATTGACTATTTCCAATGAGAAGTTTAATTGGCAGTCATTGGCATTTTCTGCCTGGATACAGAAATTTCAACAAGACTTCCAAACATGGACTGTTTTAACTAACTTTGCCCAATTGCATAACTGATAAGATTCAAGCCTATCTTCAGCCTGGGAAAACTGATTTTTTTCTCTATAGTTTCCTCAGTACAAGTTCTTTTCTCTCCTTCTGGAAGTCACATTACATTCAATCTCCTGAGTAAGTTCATCATAACTCTTTTTTTAATTCATAGTAAACATCTCTATATCATTGTTAAAGTCTCCCTCTGTGTTCTATTGTTCACATTTACCTTTCTTCCATAGCATACAATTGTTGCATCCGTTCGATATTGTATGCTAGGGAGGGGGGATTTTTATTTTGATAAAATTCAGAGTGTAGAAAAAGATCCATTGTGGTATTTTTATATTATAAAGCATGAAGCTGTGTTTTTTATCATTCTTTACCCTAAACTGTTCCCTTTTCATAGATGCAATGGCCTTTTAAGCTCTTTCAAAAACACAACATAAAGTTTCAGAAGTTATCTCTAGTTCCATGTAGTAAGTTTGCTTCATAGGGAGATTTTTGCTGTGATTCTTTAAATCCCTTTCTGATGAAGGGCTGAGATTTTTTTGTATGTCTGTTGATTTTCCTCCACTTTTTTCATCCTTCAAGTGTGGGAGACTGTTGGTGGTTGGACGCGAAGAAGGAAGTCTATTGTCCAGAATTAGGAAAGGAGACTTTTTAAAAGAATGTCTTGTTCTTTTTGTAAATGCTTTGTGGTCCATATAAGGGAAAGAAGGAGACCAGCTTTGTCGTGCCTATTTTCACAGATCAGAGTTAGATTGTCTGTGAGGAGGCAGAAGGTGGGGATGGGCAGAGGGAGCCTCAGTTCGGAGTCTCTACAGCTGTGATAAAGCATTTCAGTTTACCCTTGAGTCTCAAACTGAGCAAGAGGATATTGCCTTCCATTTTTTAACAGATTTGAATTCTCTTGTTAGAAGCAAGACATGGGCGGGACCATCTGCTAGACTCATCTCACTCTTCTTGAAAGTTACCAGGAAAACTCCAAAAGGTGCCAAACACCAAATTCCCCTTGGCACCATCCATGGAATGAGTTTTCCACTTAATGAAGAAATATTTTTTTAATTTTTTTATGTAAAATACTTTTTAAATGTTTCTTTATTTTGAGAAAGAGAGTGTGCACGCAGGCCGGGGAGGGGGCAGAGAGACAGGGAAAGAGAATCCCAAGCAGCCTCCCTGCTGTCAGCACAGAGCCTGACCTGGAACTAGATCTCACAAACTATTAGATCATGACCTGAGCTGAAATCAAGAATCAGATGCTTAGACAACTGAGCCACCCAGGTGCCCCTTATGTAAAATATTTTTATGTTTCATGTAAAAACCATTGTTCCTAGACACCAGGTATCATAAAATTCCTGTAAGAAGACTACATGGCTGTCCTGGGAAAGAATATATTACGTATGCAAATCCTGTGCTGTATCTTTGATCAGGAAGCTTGTAGACATTGATGACTTCCTTATGGGTCAAGAGGGAAGCTAAAGTTTGTTGAAATTAAATGGGTTCCAACCAGGCAGTTTTAATAGATCTTTACCTGAAAAGAGGCCTTTTGGCATTAAGCACTCGAAGGCTGTAAACAGATTTCAACATCAGCTAAAATCTTGCCCTTTGTGCCCTGAGCAAATGTTTCCAACTTGCTGGAAGAGAACCCTAGGCTAGCCTGCTGAGACTCAGCCATAAGCCTGGACAGCCCTTCACTGCCATTACTCTCACTCTCCGCTAGCACGGTGGGATCAGGTGGCTCTGGGGCAAAGAGCCTTCAGACAAGTAAAGACTCCCACCTTTAAGCTGAGGACTAAAAGGAGAGGAATTGGTCTACTATCATGGAGGCACTGCATTTAGTCAGAGATCCTAGTGTATATGAAACTGTTAGATGGGCTCTGACTTTGCAACCCTGAAAGTTCACTCTTAATTCTACCAAAGGTGTTAGATATATGAGCTAGCCCTGAGAGGGTAACATTCCCACCATTGGCAGTTCCCTGCAGCTCATTGTCTCTGTATCAGATGTTAGCTGAGAATGCACATGGATGCCTACCACTCTTTGTTGACACTCATGTATCCTCAGTTTCTGAAAGAACTGAGATTTGCTCTCCACCCTAACTTCTCTAGGGCTTGCTCCTGCCTTCCCCCTACACAGCTCTCACCACACGCTCTATTTAGGACTGCATCCACTTATTCCCCAAGGCAGCCTTTACTCTCTCCTACACAGTGATTCACAGTTTGGTCACAGCCCATTCTGAAGCTTATTGTCACTTACAGTGTGTTTTACTGAGATTTCTCTGACATGTTGGAGGGCATTCCTCCTTGCTTTGAAGCTCAGACAGATTTTTCCATGTTTTTATATTCCTTTGGTTATGTCAGTGGAATTTGGGATGGGAACAGGAATTAAAAATCACGGGGTCAGTTTGTCTTCTTTGAAGCAAGCTTCAGACCATTTATTTTAGACTCTTGTCCCGGGAGTCCTGACAGCCCATTTACAGGGTGATAAGTGCAGGTGTTTGGCAGTCAGCATTGTGGTAAGGCCACGGGGCCTGATTTACAGAAGAGACTATGAAGCTGAGATGAAGAGAAAAATAAAAGCTGGTATTTCAACAGTACTGGGAATTAGAAAGCCCTGAGTTCTTGTCTTTGGCATTGAGTCAAGCCATAACTTAAGAGCAATGGCTTCATCCCTACATCTCAGCTTCACCATCTATAAAGTAAACAGAAGAATGCACAGTCCTGTCCCTAATGCCACTTGCGGGCAAATGGCTGTGCACAGGGAGAGGAGGGTGCAGTCTATGAAATAACATGGACACCCAGGCCGGCAAAGGCAACACTAGCATGCAGAATAATAGACAAAAATCACAAGTGCACAGGAGGTTGTTTGCCACCTGGACTACAGATGGATTGAAAAAGAAGTGAAAATTTTAAAATGTTTGCTCATTTCCAAAGTTATGACATGAGTAATGTCTCAGTCTAATGAACACAATGTATTTTTATTTATTTGTGTATTGTTTTTCTGTCTTCCTTTCTTTTTTTCTTAGGGAGACCTTTAGAAACACCCAACAGAAAAGCATCAGTATAATTGATCACATACTTCAAAACACAAATGAACATTGAGGGGAAAGAATAATTCAGGAATTAGAAATCTAATTCTTTTTCCGGTTTGGTAACAAAACACCAAACATACATTTATATGGGGTCAGTCCCTGATGCACTAAAATCTGGGTGAGTTATAAGAGGCTACAACTAGAAATTGAACCCACATTTCTTCCCTGACAACATAGCGTATTAGACTCTAATCATTCAGTGTTGCATTGTTATTTACTATTTTCCTGCCACCCACACTCATGTATATTTATGTGAAGTCCAAAAATATCCAGCAGCACTTACTTCAGATGATTATCTATGTCCTAATCAGAAATACTAATCAGCAAACACATAACATACTCAAACCCAATTGTGTAAGACAAACAGAGTCCAGAATACAGAAAAGTCCTACACAGATAAAATGCTCCTCAAAGTATCTTTTGCATTTTACAGCAATAAGAAAAGAAAATAAATACCATTTCCCCCTTATTTCTGAAGTGTGAAAATAATACAATGTGAAAAATGGATCCTCTACGGGATCTTCTAAACAGAAAAGAGCAGAGATAAGTACAATACGAATTTAGACATGATTTTCCCCTTGTTTTCAATCATAAGGAGTAAAAGTTAAACGCAGAGATCCTCAGATCCTTTCTTCTGTATATGAATTCCAGCTTCAAAATAACTTCATAAAATTCAGAAGAATGATTCAGCCATTCCAAGGCATTTTCTTCTCTGACAATAGCCTGATAACCTATATATTTTCCTAATAAATCCATCTCAAAAGGAGAAACATTTGAAAAGAGGAATTATGGAGTTTTATATATTATAAAAGTTTAACCAACTGGCTACTTCAACCTTCAAAGCAATTCTGTATGTTTCCCTTTCTTAAACTGAGTATTTAATGTTTCCCTTTCTTAAGTTGAGTGATTTTTCCTGACACACTGTTGCTTAGAAAATCCTTTTATGTGATGCACAATCACCTCTTTAAAGTTTTCTCCAGGTGTTGACAAATGGTCATATTTGGTTTTCTTCTTTATAGCAACAAAAGTGGAAACATCTGTATGAGAGTGTTGGCACAGGCCACATACTCAAATTTCCCAAGGCTCTCCCACTCCTTCCACCCACTCTTCTACTACTCTCCTGACACTATAACTTAGAATTATTTTCTTTTATCTGGGTTTCAATTAAAAGAAGGGTTTTTTTTTAATATATGTTATGTGAATTCAAATGGTTCCAGTCTGCACACCAAAATCTATAGCAAATCTTCCAATGGCCCTATTTTTCAGAGTATATGGTCATTAGGTATCAATCCAGCTGAAGACAAATGCCTTTAGAAGGTGATACAGTGTTCTTTTAGGATGCTATTTAAATAACATTGATTTATATTTACCAGGAATTAGGCTATAGATGATCACATTTAGGAGGAAATTGATGCATGGTCAATCTGGCTGTTTGGGGCTGACTCTGATTGCTCACCTCTTAGCCAATCCAGTGGGTTTCCATGCAATTGCTCACTGATAGAATTGAAAATCTGACCTTGACTGTTTCACAATAAATATTTGTCATGGCAAGGAAACAGAATCATAAAATCTGTAGTAATTTACAGAATTGAAAATGGGGTAAATTCAGTTCCGTCCATACCAACAAGTCATTGTGTGACATTGAAAAAAATGAGGAGAGTAGCTAAATCTCTCTATGGCTCAATATATCATCTTAAAAACTGGTATTTATAATTTTATTTCTCCCATTGGTCAGGAGCTGTGTGAAATAATTAAGGTAAATTCAACCATTTTTAAGATGGCTCACAAAACAACCTATCTATCAAACATTTGTTAGAAAACAAGAATGTACCTCATTCCTCAAATACTTCTGCAAGTTATAAACATCTATTAATAGCTTACATTAGTACCCCCAATAGCTATAAATTATTTTGAATAAAGAATCACACTTTTTTAATGATTTGAATAATTTTGGAAAATAAATATATTAAGGCATTATTTAAAATGGCGTGCCTCATTCCCCTTCAACATGACATTTAGTCAAGACAGGAATGCTGAACAAATGAGACATAAGATATGTTTTCTTGGGCAGGAATAGAATGTGTACAGGATTTAGAATATAAAGCCCCAAATAACATGAAAAACTAACCAACTAGGCTCTGCAGGTTTATGAAAAGGGAACAAGAGGCAGAATAAGTCAGTGGAGAAGATATTGACAAGAAATGTGTCCTATTACATCTTTGCCTTGAAATGATTCTCTGTGTAAGTCAAAGAGGTTGGTTGGTTAGTTGGTTGGTTGGTTGGTTGGTTGATTGGTTGGTTGGTTTGTGTTAGTTGGCTTGGTTCTGTGCAGCCCAGACCTCTCTACTAAGTATTTGGAGTATCTGATCTAAAAGTTCAAGAATTTGAGCAATTACAACATAAAAAACAAAAACTCAGGTGTGAGCTAAAAGGAGAGAAGAGCTAAATTCTCAAAGAGTACAATTTTTCCATTGTCCCAAGGCTAGTACTTCAGTCATTGTCCTGGTGGACCCAGGACTAGATGGTGATTTGGGCAATGTGAGATGATTAGAGCTAAACTAGAGAAAACGCTATGATGACATTTAAAATTAACAATATATATCAATAAGCATTTCCAGTTATAAAAATGAAAGACTCCATGAACAAATTGTCATGCAAATGTCATCTGTAGGAAGACAATCAGTGTTGTAAATGCACAGACAAAGGTACAGGTAAGAGGTTGGTGAAATGCGGCCCCGCAGTGACTGCTAAAATAATTTATAAGTAAATGCAAGTATTTGAATTGCATTTTCAGATACTTTAATGTCTGAGCTTTCAAAGCAACAAACAAAATCAACCCCATTCTATCGGTTCATTACAGACTGACTCTTTATAGTAGTCGAAGACTGCCAGAAAATACAGTCTCCCAGGTGCTGATAAAAGTGTATTTTTTATGCTGGTATCATCTGCAAAGGAGTAGCCAAAGAAATGAAAGCCTAAAGAGATCCTTTTGCAAAGGTTGTTACTAAATTCAATGAGATAATAAGAGTTCCTTTAAAAATGTATTAAAGAATACTTCGGGCTTCAACAATTTCTCCTGAGAGAGAGTCTACCCAGTTATGCCTTTAAAATTTATTTGTTGAGAAGATTGGCCTAATGAAGATACTTCTATTTGATATTACATCCGGCAGCTTTGTGAAATTGCTAAGAACCAAGAATGGAATCCTCTATGTGGATACAGAAAAGTTGAGTATTTATGAACCATAGCCATTTCTCACTTTTATGAATGTTTTAAGCTGCAACGAGCAGGAAACAAACCCACCTGCAGTAGTTTAAATAAATAAGTTTCTTTTTCCCAGGTAACAAGAAGTCTGGAAGCAAATGATTACAACATGTTAACTGTTCAAAGATGCCATTAAGAACCCAAGTTCTTTCTCTCTTTCTGCTCCTTCCATCCTTGATGTGTTGGGTTTTATTCTGCACCTGTCACTCCATGATTGTATGATGTCTGCTTTAGCTTTGGACATCACACCTGTCTTTGAAGCTGAAAGAAGTAGGCGGGAAGAGCAACAGCCCCATCTACCCTCTTTTGTCATTGTCTTAGTCTGTTAGGGCTGCTATAACAAAATACAATCGACTATGTGACTTAAACACAGATATTTATTTTCTCACAGTTCTGAAGGCTGGGAAGTGCAACATCAAGGTGTCAGCAGATTCTACATCAGATGAAAGCTCTTTTCCTGGCTCATATGGCCGCTTTCTCTCTTATGTGTGCATATGGCCTTTTCTTTGGTGCATATGACCTCCTCCTTCATGAGGAGGCCAGGGCAGGTTAAGTGAGGGGGTGTCTGTCTCTTCTCCTTCTCCCTTCTCCCTTCTGCCTTCTGCCTTCTCCCCTTCTCCTCCTCCTTCTCCTTCTTTATCTTCATCTTTGTCTTCTTCGTCTTCTTCATCTTATTTGTCTTCTTATAAGGGCACTAATCCTACCATGAGGATCCCAACCTCATGACCTAGTCTAAACCTCATTGCCCTCCAAAGGCCTCACCTCCAAATACCATCACCCTAGGGGCTAGGACTTAACTTTGGAGGAAACACAAATGTTCAGCCCATAACAGTCAGGAAAGACAAAAGCTTACCCAGGAACACTCCCCAGAATTTTACTTAGTCTCATTGGTAAGAACTGGTTCATATGGCCTTAGTATAAGGGCAGGGAAGGTGAATGTCTAATGGAGCACATTTTTACCTTAAACAATATTAGGGATACCCTAGCAAGGAAGTGAGAGAAAGGAAATGGATAGTGGATAGGTAGCTGCCAGTGTCTGTTATACTTGCCTAAAGCAGCATAGTTTGCAAAAGTTCTAGGACTTCCTTTAGCTCTAATAAAAGTGATGCTATTCCTAAAAATGTTGCAAGACTTATAGAAAATAGCAGAGAAAATAAACTGGGAGAAACTTAGAAATCTCAACAACACAGAGGTTTTTTTCCCCCCAAATAAAAATGTTTACCATTATCTTGAACTTCTGTGATGTTTCTAAATCTCATCGTGCATGCTATAAACATTGTAGTTATATATGTCTTAGGAATCATTAAACAGTTTTAATGACTTCAACTTTGTATTAGTTTATTGCATTTATAAAGGTTGTACCATGAGACAGAGGGTGGCATATAGTAAAATGCTATATCTGGAAGAAGCAATAAAATATTTTTTTCATTTATAATGAGGGTAACAGTGATGAAATGAAATCCCTGCTAGCACCCCGGTCTTTATTACTGGTACTTAAATCCTCTGTTGCAGAGACTACTCTTGGTAAAGAGAATTCTTTTTAAAAATGTATGATAATTCTGGGATTGAGGAACAAAACTAACACTAGGCTTCAGGGCAGTTCTACTGGGCTTTTATCACATGTGGTTGCTCTATTTCAGGGATTGGATCTAGGCAGCTCTGTATCTCAATCTATGTAATAAGTCTGCTTTATCACAGTATTCTACTTCATATTTATTTTATTTTTTAAATTTGAATCCATGTCAGTTAACCCGTATGTAATAATGATTTCAGGAATAGAATTTGGTGATTCATCACTTACATATAACACCCATGCTCATCCCAACAAGTGTGCTCCTTAATGCCCACCACCCATTTAGCCCATCCCCCTACCTTCATATTTATTTTAAAGTAATACCTTGAGGGGCACCTGAGTGGCTCAGTTGTTAAGCATCTGACTTTGGCTCTGGTCATGATCTCATGGTTTGTGAGTTTGAGCCCTGCATTGGGCTCTGTGCTGACAGCTCAGAGCTTGGAGCCTGCTTCGGATTCTATGTCTCCCTCTCTCTCTGCCCTCCCCATCTTGTGCATGTTCTCTCTCTCTCTCTCTCTCTCTCTCTCTCTCTTTCTCTCAAAAAATAAATAAAACATTATAAATAAATAAAAATATAAATAAATAAATAAATAAATAAATAAATAAAGTAATACCTTGAAAGAAATTTTAAAATCTCAAAACTGTAAAAAAAAAAAAAAAAAAAAAAAAGTGAAAGCGTACAAAAGATGGATCGCATCATGGTTCCTGAAGCAACCCAGGGCACATCAGTGTGGCACTGACAGTCTCACTGACACACACCTGAATTCACCATTCTTGCCAGGTCTTCTCCACAGGAAAGCTTATTAGGTAAGAGACAGGCTCTCATCAGCACAGTTGGTTTCTGGCAACAACCATTTCTTCACCACTTCCATTCTCCCAGCGATCCATTCATCCATTCAAAAAACACCATTGTGTATCAACTCTGTAGTGAGCACTGTACCAAAAACTGGCAAGACAGAAAGAAATCAGACATTACCAAACGTCAAGACCTACCAGAGGCATGGTTGAAGGGGTAAGCGATGACCCTGGTTATTCTCATTCCATAGCCTTTTTCTCTTATGCACAGCTATCTGTGGATGCAAGAAAATTTCCGGAAGAAACTCCCCCATCCTCCCTGAGAAAGTTCTAATTTCAAATCAATGTTCAAAATATTTTCCCAAATGACATTCAATACTATTCAGTAACATTTGATCACATCATATAAAGTGCTAATACTTCCCCAAGTAATTTCACTTAACTGTCACAAGATTTCCATGAGGTAGGTATGAGTATTCCCTTTAACTCTAGTCTCTGAGAGAATATTAGGTCACACATTCTACTCTGACAGAAACAGCTCCAAGGAAATTAAGGCCAGATTTGCCCCAGAGCTGGAACTCCTCTTGTCTCCCTCAGAATCAACATTCTATTCAACTCGTATTTTTCTGTATTTCTCAAATATTGATGGATGTCATTTCTTCAATTCTTAATCTTTGTACATGAAACAGACAGACAAGGGAGTAGAAAAAGGGACAAGGTTAGAAATCTAGAAAGAAAGAAAATATTGAGGAAAAATTAGTTATGGGTATATTTTTCTAAAATGCACCTAAGATAAAAGTGATAAAGTCTCAATTTTCTGCAGTTCCCTTATCTGGGGATCTCAGTTCTACAGAATACAGTTAAAGAAATAGACAGGAAGCAAAAATGTCTCTGACCAGCTGAAATAATTATAGGTTTTCCCCACTATTCAAAAGTAGAGCATTGCCAGGAAAACTTGGGTAAGCAGAATTGGTAAAGCGAAGAATCCATCGCCGTTAATTTACATGGAAAAGTTTTTGAGCATTCCCAGACCCCAAAAATAACCTGTTTCAGGCTTTCCTGATACCTGGGGATACGTCTTGTTGATGATGCTCACGGTAAGATAAGGCACTTGAGGCTGAGTGTAGGTCCCAAGGAAGGAGTTGGCTGGGCCACTGTCCCTGCTGCTCTGAGTGCGATGCCTCTATAAAGGCTGTCTGCAAAACAAAAACTCAATGTTATTCTCCTAAGACAGAAAATCCTCTTTGGGTTTCTTTCAGTTAACAAAAACAGGCACTAACGTGGGTCTTTCCTAAAAGGAAAGTGGTGTAACACAAACTTTGGAAAAGAAGACATACACCTGTACTGCATAGTCCATACTCCTCAGATCCTAAAACCATCTCTTTTAGACATAGATCTATCAGGCTTGGTTGTCTGGTTTTAAAAAAATTTTTTTATGTTTTATTTTTTATATTTGAGAGAGAGACAGGGAGACAGAGAGTGAGTAGGAGAGGGGCAGAGAGACAGAGACAGAGTCCGAAGCAGGCTACAGGCTCCAAGCTGTCCGCACAGAGCCCAACGCAGGGCTCAAACTCACAAACCATGAGATCATGACCTGAGCTGAAGTTGGACGCTTAACCGACTGAGCCACCCAGGTGCCCCTGGTTTTGCAGTTATTCAGGACATTAGACTTTGAAAGTTGGAACGGGGAAAAAAATTTTTTTTTAATAAGGTGGGGAGCACCTGGGTAGTTCAGTCGGTTAAGCAAGCAACTTCTGCTCAGGTCATGATCTTGCTGTTCATGAGTTTGAGCCCCATATTGGGCTCTGTGCTGACAACTCAGAGCCTGGAGCCTGCTTCAGATTCTGTGTCTCCTTCTCTCTCTCTGCCCCTCCCCCACTTGCACTCTGTCTCTGTCTCTCTCTCTCAAAAATAAATAAACATTAAACAAAAAAGAAAAAAGAAAATTGGAACTTGGTAGTAGCAGCTAGCTTGAGAGAGACAGTCACAGAGAGAGGAATAAGAAGTGACAGCTGAGAGCCTGTTGATGAGCACAAAGACAGAAAACTGATCAAAAATAGACACAAATGCTCAGAAAACACTACAGATGGGGCTCCAGGACAAATATCCTTCATACTTTAAATGTCCCTGAGGGGCTATGATTCACATGACAACACTAGGTTAACAAGAACAGCTTGAAAAATATTTAATATCCTTTGTTAAGAGAATTTATGACAATACCTATAAATAGGATCATGCAAAATTGCAAAAATTAAGAAAAGTTGCATACGACAATGGAGGCAAACTCAGATCCAGGTGAAGATTCAGGCCTTTCCCCCACTGTGGTCTTAGACAAGTTAGTTAACCTCTTGGAATTCTACTTTCTTTCCTGTAAATTTTTTAATGCACATGTTAATACTTAGTTCTTATAGTTATTGAAAGACTAAATAAGTCCGGCTTTATTACACATCGAACACTATGGCAGGCAAACAGCACACAATAATGTGGCTTTTTGTCACTTCCTTCAATTTTATTTATCTGGAAAACTCGTTTCTCTGAAATAACTTCTACTAAAATACCACATGAACAAATTGTCAACTGAGCCCAAGTCCAACGTGATGAGGCAACTTGTCCCATATTATCATGTTTGCCTAACCCCACTGGAAAGTTGAGTGAGTTTAAAAGTCTATACAAGCAATAATTTCTGCATAATATTTCAAAAATCTCTGTACCACTGGTTTCTCTTAATATTTTTATTAGCTAAGTCTTGCACCTATCATGCTGTAATTATGAAGCCTCGCTAATGAAGATGGTTGCTGTTCCTCATGCTTACTGTTGTATTATGGGAAGAGGACAGTGAGAAGAGGCAATTTGGAGGCAAAGCTGGCCAAGATGGGTTCACCTTATAGGGAATTCTGGATGCCTTGAAGTTCCTGAGCAATTGAAGAAAAGGGTCAAAAGGCCACCAAGAAGGTGAAATGAGATGTAAATAGAGTAGAGGTGAAAGTGTGGAAAACATCAACAGAATGCCAGAGAATCTATTGGACAAAGATCTCCTGCATCACTCTGTCAAAAAAACGTGTCTATTAATTGCCTTTAATTGCAACTTGTTACTTCTGGTGTTTATTTGTCCTCATTCAATCGTGTCCAGGTTTCCTTGAAGCCCTCATGATTTGCTTAAGCTTTTGATAGATGCTAAAAGAAATTACCTGTCCAATTTGGGAAGTTCTTTTTTTCTTTATGACCCAAAGTTACAGCTGCATCAATGAGTACATATCTGAATCTTCCTTTATATCTCCTCACTAATTTCAAAACATGGTGGCCACCTCATTACTATGCATGTATGTGTGTGTGTGGCTGAAAGAGAGAATGAATCAGAGACAGAGGTTACATTTTAAAGGACTTTGGAATTAAACTAAACCATTCACTTTTAAGAGAGACTTTTCCTCCAGGCAGTTTCCTGGGATTCATTATTTTATTAATGTTGAACAGGCTCACAGTTCTCTAGATCGTGGGTTGGCACACTATAGTCTCCCTTCCAAATCTGACCAGATGCCTGTTTTTGTAAATAAAGTTTTATTGGAACACAGCCATACCCATCTGCTTATGTCTTATCTATGGCTGTGTTCACACAACAATGGCAGATTTGAGGAGCTGCGGCACAACATGTATGGCTCACAAAGCTGAAAATATTTACTATCTGGCATTTTACAGAAAAGGGTTACTGACCTTTGCTCTTGACGTCAGTATCTCCAGTTGAATCCAGGGGCTGAAGGGGTGATCCATTGGAATATGAAATAAAATATTAACAGTTCTATTTGTATTTATCTTTTTCCTCCAAAACAATAAGGAATTACTCTTTAAAATTATTTGATAACATAGGTTGACCAGGAATTTCCCAGCTTGTCCGTGGATCAGATGGTTGCATTTAGATAATATGGCTGAGATATACTAAGGAAAAGATTTCACAGATGGAAGGGGTCAGCCCCACATCCTTCCTCACTTGTTCACTTCCAAATCATGGTGACATGGTACATTTTATGTGTGACTAAGTAAATGCTTTTAAAAATCTTATTACCTATCCAAATCAACCTATACAAAATGGACATGTGACTTTAAAAGTTCCTACAGAAAGGGGTGCCTGGGTAGCTCAGTCAGTTAAGCATCTGACTTCAGCTCAGGTCATGATCTCACAGCTTATGAGTTCAAACCCCTCATGGGGCTCTGCTCTGACAGCTGGGAGCCTGGAGCCTGCTTCCAATTCTGTGTCTCCCTCTCTCTCTGCCCCTTTCCTGCTCGCATTCTGTCTCTCTCTCTCTTTCTCTTGAAAATAAGTAAACATTAAAAAATTTTTTTAATTAAAAAAATAAGTTCCTGCAGAAAAAACACAAAATTCTAATCCTACAAGCACAAGTAACTAACAAGGAAATAAAAGAGTTACACCTCCTTCTCCAAATAGGAACTTTTAGTCAACTATGATACTAAGTAAAACAATGTTTCTAAACAGGTTTGACAAGAAGTCAGCTCTGATCAGTCAACAGTCTTAAGAAAACTATTTGAAATACAAATTTACATCCTCAGTCATTTCTTATAAAAATCACCCTGTATGTATATTGTGCCATGAAAAATTAGAAAATTATGATAGCCTGGAACCATCATGCTTACTAAAATATTTTAAATATAGTTTATTTAATCTTCCTCTCAATCTTTCTTATTTCTGTTTTGGGGCACATTGTATAGTATGTAGTCCAGTGCATGCTAATATACTATGCATATTATAGAGAATGTATAGATAGATAGATAGATAGATAGATAAACACAAATGGGTAAAAGCTCAATTTTTTTATTGGTGCAGGGCATAAATGTTTTTGTACCGCCACTCTAGAAGGTAAAAGGTATTAAAAGACAAACTGAGGCATATTAAAGCTTTTAAGAGTTTGAGCAAAAATCTATTCCAATGAGGCAGTGCTTAAAACAGAAGCGATTAGGAGCACTCCACCAAACTAAGAGGGACAGAAGACTTTCATAGAGAAGATACAGAAGCAAAGTAAGGAAATTATTTGATGGACTATAGCTTTGGAGGTTGCCCTATTTAGGAAAGCCTGACTACTGTTTGTGATCAGTTGTGCTTAGGTTTCAATTTCCTAACCTCCAGGCATTTATAGGATTATGTGGGTTTGGTTTACTTACCTAGGCTGTTGGCATTAGAACTACCTCAGTGTAGTAGCTTCTGTTTACTTAATTTCACAAAGAGTATAGAGACTTTGCCTTAGTCTAGACCTCTGTCAGTGATTAATCTTTCAAAAGCACAGAGACCCAGAAGTTTACCCAGTGGAGAGTCTATTAAAATTAGGAACACAGAAGCACACATGTTGCTTTTCTTATTGATACAAAATAATTGGAATTTTTTTCAACATTTTTTAACTAAATTGGAAAAAAATCTTTTATTGGTCTCAGATTTGATCATTTATCATCTAAGAATGAGAATTACATTTTGAAAACGAAGAATACTAGACAAAGCCAAAAAATCTATGACTTTAAGGACTGGTTTTAAGGAATTCTAAAGCATAATATACTTGGTTAAGACATCTCATAAATAGAGTTGATCACAAGGATATGAAAGACACTATACTTGGTAAATTACATATCTCCTTAGTCTGCACTGATTTTTAAGTTGATAAGCTACTTTGTTTTCCCTGGGCAGACCTATATATTCTTAAGTAATAGATTGTATCAAAAGAATGAGAACCAGAGGACATGCACATACATAAAACACCTACTGTGTACTTGGAATGATGCAAAGTTTGCCCAATTCATGCTCAACACAATCTATATTTTATAGATTAAAAAACTGAGGCTGAGAGAATCTACAGAACTTGGCCGAGGTCACCCAGCTAATAAGTGGCAGAATTGAAATTTTAATTTCTTTCTCTCCAATGCCAAAGATGGGACTCTTCTACTGAAGCACACTATTCCCCAAAACAAAGCAATGCTACGCTGAAGGTTTTTTCTCCAGCAATTATGAAAAATGATTGACCCTTGAACAACATGGGTCAGAGGCGCCAACCCTCAATACAGCTGAAAATCCCACGTAACTTTTAACTTCCCCAAATCTTAACTACTAATAGCCTATTGTTGACCGGAAGCGTTACCAATAACATTAACAGTCAATTAACACATATTTTGTATATGTGTGTGTGTGTGTGTGTGTGTGTGTGAGTGTGTGTCAAACTGTATTTTTATAATAAAGTAAGTTACAGAGAAGAAAAGGTTATTCAGAAAATCATAAGGAAGAGAACATGTATTTACAGTATTCCTCACATAACTGGACCCATGTAGTTTAACCCATTGTTCATGGGTCAACTCTACTTTAAGTCACTTCAGTGGCCCTAGTTATGACTTTGCCATACACTGACATTTTCTATTAAGAACCATTTGTTTGTCTTTCCTCCATTGAAACAATGCTATAACAGCACGATTCAGTTCTCTGACCCATACAAACCTATTTAATTAATCGTATATTTGAACAATAATACCAAGTGCTTATTATTTGTGAAGCCCGGATTTAGTGTCTTTATATGCATTAGGTCATTTGATTCCATAGCAACTTCTGTATACATACCATATTTTTCAACTCCATTACTACTTTGTCTCAATTGGCAGTAAATCAAAACAGACCAAGGCTTTCATTTAATATTTTAAGTTCTCACTGAATTCCAGATCCTCTACTATAAACTGGTATAGAGTAGAAGGGGTCTCCTCATTAAAACCACAAAAAGTCCAGAAATTTCCTAGGTTTGACCAAGAACCAAGGTGACATACAGCCTTACCATTCCCTCCCACAAAGATGGCATCACAGGAGATTCTTTTGTGGTACGTGGTGGAAATCTAACTAAGGAATCTAGCAGAAATGCCAATCTTAAGTACCTGTTTGATAAGCTTCTCCGTGACTTACGCAGCACCACACAGACGGTATGTGCTACTATGTTATATAAGAAGCCAACTCCAATGCTCCAAAATGTCAAGGTGTTAGGCTCCCTAAGAACCAATAGCTAAACTTGTGTCTCTCACTGGTAAAAAAAAAAAAAAAAAAAAAAAAAAAAAAAAATTAACAATAAAGATCTCATTGGCTTTATTCAATGATTCATGAATCAAGCCAGCAGCATCCCATCTAACAGATAGAAAGGATTTCTGAGAAGCTGCTCAAAATGAAGGACTTGTATAGGCAGGAAGGAGTGGGAACAGGAAGTTATACTAGCAAAAAGTGGATTGGTGATAACAAGGTCACTTACCTTTAGAGGATGGCAGCAGATTACCTCGCTAGAGCTGACCTCTGGTGCCTGACTGGTTTAAGTGACCTCTGGTGCCTGACCTCTGGTGCCTGACTGGTGCCTAAACCAGTGCCTGACTGGGTTAAGATTCTATTTCTGGGAGAGCTGAAACTATAGATAAGTATTAAGTCTCGGTTTGGGTATGTGGGGCCGAGCCTAAGTGGCTCCATCTAGGGCCTATTGTCTTGTTTTCAATCATCACCAGTAAGGTTGACCTTAGCAAAGTCATCTTGCAGTTCCCATCAAAATAACGAGTGAGCTCTCCCTAGGTTACTTGCTTCTCTCTTACTCTTTTTAACAAGTATTTTGGATTTATTTCAATTCTTTCCTTTGTTTGTGTAATTTACAGCCTTCTTTTTTCTCTAAAACTTTTGATTCTCTGATATTTTCAGCAGGTTTATGTATTTTTAATTTCCTTTGATCTGTACAAAATTTCTTGGTACCTCTGAAAAAAGCAAAATGAGGCAGAACAATAAATAGATTCTTTTCTAACTATCTTGGGTTTTCTCTCCTTTCATCTTTAACGAGGATCTCATCATTTGGACAACTGATGCTTTAGAATTTGCAATTATAATCATGCTTTTAAAAACTGACAGAGTGAGATTAAGTAAATCAGTGCACTTTGGAGGTGGAACAAATTGAGTAACTTTTTTGGCAATTTAATTCCTCCCCCTCTTAAACAACAAGACTTAATTCAACACATCCAGCATACCTGGCCTAAGGATAAATATTTAGCTCAGGGAGACACTCTATGAACTGATAATTAAACCCAAAAAGCCTTCCACAAATTGCTCACTTAAAATCTTGTGCTTAATGGAAGTTTAAATCTAAGTAAATAGATTAAAGGGAAAAATGATGCTACCACTCTAAATAAGATAAAAATACTGTATACATTTTTGCTGTCTAAAGGCTTAACCTTTAAAGGCTTAGAATCCATCAGAGTCATATAGAAGATCAAGATATGTTATAAAATTTCATTTTTCTTATCCCAATGAAAAATCAACACACTTCAGATTTGTTTTATCTTTCTGCTATTAACAGATTGTCACAAGGCCTCTATGATTCAGTATTTAATTTTGTTAGTCAATTAAAATTACCCACGTACAAACTTGCTCTTTCTCTGCAATTTCTTCTTCACTGCCTTAACTAGAAAAATGCTAGTAAAATTACATTTCTTTTTTGTCCTGAGACCTCAAAGAAAAATTTCCAAACTTGTGATGAAAATAACAAGCAACTGATCATTTCTCTTTACTCCAACTTTGAAATGAGGTTTAGAAAGAAAAGCTCCAAAAGATAATATAATTAGATATACTTTCTTTTTAATGATGAACCATTTATGTTCCTTATTCTGGACATTTTCCCTTCACACATAAAATAAAATAGTAAGAAAAAAACATTTTGGATGTTTTTAAAGAAGTTCCATCTCTGTTTCACAGAAGCCCTTGATGATTTTATCTTCCCAAATCATAGAGACCATGTTGTTATCATTATTTTTAAAATTCAACAGAAAATGGCCCACATACTTGAATATGCATAAGCATGCTCAAAAAAACAAATATACACAGTAAGCTCATTGTGTATCTTCTACTGTTGAATGCTATGCTATCTACACATACACAGATATATTAAGCCAAAACCAAATGCATCTGTGGGTGGAAAAACTTCTTGCAGTTTTCTACTCCTCTTCAGTCATAATTAGTTGACTGAATAATTGCTGAAGTTCCTAAAATTTTAGTTGACTTAAACTTCATTGTATATAAGAATTACTAATGTGCTTGTTAAAACAGATTGCAAGGTTGTACTGGGAAAAATCTAATTTATTTCATCTCTCCTGAAACATCTCAACACTGTGGTATGTGAACTGTAGGGGCCCAGGGCAGGCCACCCCATAAGTTGCCACTTTGGCATACTGATTACTTTGAATTAAGTTACTTAGGTGGGGCACCTAGCTGGCTCACTCAATGGAGCATGGGACCCTTAATCCCGGGGTTGTTAGTTCAAGCCCCACATTATGTGTAGAGATTACTTAAATAAATAAATAAAACTTTTAAAAATAAATAAACAAAATTTATGTAGGTAATAGCCAATGCAAGAACATTCTGACCCCCTCTTTGTTTCCAGAAAACAGGAACTAAATCTCCCATGTGAAAGGTACCCTTCCTGTACTAGGAAGTAAAGAGATATCCTTAGCCCCAGAGGTAGGGAATTCAGAACCGAGAAGGCTATATAAACAAACCTCATTACTTTTACTAATTTACCACTCAAGCCCAAATTCTGTTTAGAATTCCTTACTATCTGAAGCTCCCCAACATAAGTTCTCTTTGTCCTGTCAATTCCTAACACATTTGTGTTTTGTCTAAAAAGTATAAAAGAGGCCTGCCTTGGTCATTTCTTTGGGTCTCAATTTTATTAGTGGTCCTCTATGTGCATGCAATTAAACTTTGTGTTTTTTTCTTCTGCTAATCTATCTCATATCAATTTAATCTTTAAGACCAGCTAGAAGAAATTTGGTTATAGGAAAATGTTTCCTCTCCCCGCCAGGACCATGGTTTTATAAAAATCCTCTTAATCTCCTCCTCATTCCCAAAGGCTATTTATAGCTTATGGAGGAAAACTGGCTTCTGAAAATATTTTCCTACCTGGAAAAGTATCTGAAAACTCCTATTCATCTGTCAAGACAGGTCCATGTATCACCTCTTTAGTGGAAGTTCCCCAAATTTCTCAAGATGCAATTTCCACATTCCAGCAGTAGCAGTAATCTATTAAAGGCATACATCACCTATGGTCAACAAGGTAGTTGGATGGGTACAGAACCAATTGCCAGGTCTCCAACAGTGCAGCAGCAGGCATGGGAGCATGGGCTTCCACTCAAGGGCAATAGCTGCTTCTGATCTCTGAGTGTTACTCCTTTTTTTTCCCTCTTCTGATCTTCATTCTCTTCCCTTTGTTATTACAGCCCTTCCAACACATATGCATCCAATACCTTGCTTGAAATATCAAAAGCAATTCTAACAATTTTCTTAGATAACTGACCAAAATCTGAAGTCAAAAATGACCTGAATTCAAACTTTTTCATATGTTCTATCTTACCACACATAATTTACAGGAAGGATTTTACACTCATAGATCCAACAGGATCTATAAGAGACTCCTTCTCTAAGACATTGAGCAATATGTTATTAACCTAGAGTTTTGCATTAATGAGGGGAGCTGTGGCATCCATGAGAAGTTCTACAGCAACTGTCTTTGCTATATTATGAATGAAAGTGGATGATGCTGCCATTTTACTAGACACCTCCCTGATTTTAAGGAGCCAGGTGGGAGTGCATAACTGGCATCGATAAGGTGAATACAATTATCCTAACTGGCAGCAAGAACAGAATGGCAATCAGAATGCTTTGTCACATAGGGATCTTTGGGGATGGCTTACTGATCATGGTGTTGCTGAGAATTAAATAGATGGGAAAAATACTTAAATATTATTTAATCTACATAAAAAGAAAGAAAATATCTAGTTCTGATGAGTAGAAACCTTGAGGGATCATGGCTTCTTAGCCTATTCTCAGTCTTAAACCAAGTCAAAGACCGAGAGACCCTTGATTAAGGGAGAGGACAGGACCTGGTGAGGAAGGGCCTTGCTAACTGTTGCAAAGTATCTTCTTTGACTTTCCCTCTAAATCTTCCTTCAAAGGCTTTGGTAGCTGTTTACCAAGATGATTGTACAGTGAAGAAGGAGAAATAATCTGATCATATGAACTACACACAGACTTTGAATTGGTGCCGATCTCTGGATACTTAAAACATTTCTATTTTCTACTTGACCTAATAGGTGCTTATGGTCATCAAATGATAAAAAGATGTGGCCCTAGCCTGCCTTACAGTGGGCCCATTGGGTCTGTAGGCCATCTTATGTTTATTTTCCTACTTCTTGATGTGATGGCATCATTGCAATAGCCATATTTTAAAAATTACAAAATCTTCTACTGGCTTCCGATCAATAAAACAATGGAAATTATCATAAGAAGGAGCTATGGTAAGCCCCTCAACTGCCCACAACTATCAGAAGAGTAAACCAAAAGCAATTCTGTTTCCATGGGGGAATTACAGGGATAAATGCCACCATGAAAGATTTTAAAGACTGAATTTGTGGTTGTTATTACTTCCTTATTTAACTCTCTTATTTGACCTGTGAAGAAGGCAGACAAGTCTTAGAGAATGACATAAACATAATCAAGGGATGAATCCAAGTTCAGCTCCTAAAAGAGTTGTGGTCTATTTATTGGAGCAAATCAACACCACAAATGTTTTATCTGTATCAGTTAGCAAAGGCCACTAAAAGTAGCTTAGTTTACATGGCAGAAGCAACAGAACGCTTTTCCTGACTTACCTCTCGAGGTTATGTTAACTTTCCAGTTTTCTATTATAATCTAGGACTTAGAAGCCTCTATCATTTTGACATCCCACAGAACACCACAGAGACCAGCAAAGATCTATTGAGTCACATATATCACCCTGACAGACTCTCCTGACTCCCTCTTCCACATTTAAGGACCCTTGCAATGACATTGGCCTACCCAGTTAATCCAGGATAATCCTTTATTTTAAGGTCAACTGATTATCACCGTTATGTCATCCACTACTTTGATTCCCTTTTGCTATGAGAGGTAACATATTCACAGGTTCTGGGGATTAGGATGTGAACGGCTTTGGGAGGCAATTATTCTGTGTGCACTAGAACATTATGGCCCAGGAGATTGAACAATGTTGGAAGATTCTGTGGCAAATTAGGAATGCTTTATGAAGACTCAGGAAGGCTCCAATTAGAAAATCAGAGCAGAAATCCCTAGGATTTGGGAGTAAAGCCAAGTTCCCTTATGCATATAACTACCCTTTGAAAGAACAGCTCCTGGCTTGCCTGTGACCCCTATTACAGATGAATGTCTGACCAAAGGATACTAGATGATCAGGGATCTAACTTATACATAATGAATCAAGTGCTATTTTATCCACAAAATCATGAAGTTGTACATGCACAGTAATACTTCATCATCAAATGGAAATGAGCCTGAAATTTAGCAAGTCCTGAAGACAAAATTCTCTTAGAACCTTCTCCTGCTGCTTTCTTGTTTCTCTCTCAATCCTTAAATACTGCTTTGTAGGGTGTTTCATATTAACAATTGGCTAAGAAAGGAAAATCTTGGATCTACTTTACAGATGGAACCACATGACATGTTGGTACATTCTGGATGAGTGCTGCTATTGCATTATGGTCCTTAAAAGACTGTGGGACAGCAAACCATCTTAGTGGGTAGGACTTTAAGAAGTCTGTCTGGTTGTCCACTATATAGAGACAGAGAAAAAGCCTGACGTTAGATCTTCACTGACTCACAGACAGTGAGTGAATGCCTCTAGTTTAACCAGGTGGTCAGGCACTTGGAAGATACATAATCTGATTGGTGATAAGGATGGCTTAGGAAGAGGCACGTGGATATATGGCTCACAATGGGCAAGAGTAAAAGGAAATTTGGGTCTCATATTAATACTCACTAAGGAGTATCCACTTCAGAAGAGGCTCTCAATAATCATAAGGACAAGATTACACATTCTGTCAGTGCCAACAAGCTCTTTTCTCAGCCACCGAAGTGCTTATACAATATATAAAGTGAATAGAGTAATAAGGAAGGAGGACCCAACAACATGGACTTTCTTCACTTTGGCTATTCATGCTGCCACCACTGCTGAATACTCTACAGCAGAGGACAAGGTGGATCCCTCAACATGAGACCATCCAGCCACCTAGTAGCAGATTGATTACAAAGGGTCCTGTCAATCATAGCTCATTCACAATGCTACCTGTAATGGATTGAAAACAGTCTCCCCCTCCACCCCAAATCATATCTACCCAGAACCTCATAATGTGACCTTATTTGAATATAGCATCTTTGTAGATATAATTAGCTAAGGATCTCTAGAAGAAATTATCCTGGATTTAAGGAAGGCTCTAAATTCAATGACTGGTGTCCTTATAAGAGGAGAGAGATACAGGGAGAAATGGAAATGTAAAGATAGTTATTGGAGTTTGGAGATTGGAGTTATCCTGCCATAAGTGAAAGAATGTCTGGGGCCACCAGAAGCTGGAAGAAGCAAGAAAGGATTCTTCCTCAGAGCCTTCAGAAGAGGGATGCCCCTGATGACACTCCAGTTTCAGACTTTTAGCTTCCAGAACTGCGAGAAACTAAATTTCTGTTGTTTTGAGCCACCTATTCTGTATTACTTTTTTACAACAGCCCTAAAAAATCAGTACAGTACCATATGTACTGTCATGGTATCCTACACAACATTGCTTCTCATCAAGGAGCTCATTTTACATCAAAACAGTATAATAATGTATTCATATTCAGAGGATCCACTATCCTTACTAGTGGTGTCCCTGCATCCAAAAGCAGCTGGTGTGAAGTTTATAGTAGAGTGGCTTACTAATGCTTCAAGGTATGGCATATGCCTTGAACTGATAACCAATATGTTATATTTTTTCTTCCATCACCTGAAAAGATGGATCATGGAACCAAGTGGTAGAGTTGGCAGTATCCTCTATTACACTTAATAACCCACTCACAGAACTTCTGTCATGCCCCCATAATATTGGGCTCTGCTATTTTACAGGCCTCCATTCCTAAGAAAGGAACAGCTCCATTAAGGAATACAATTGTTCAACTGAACTGAAAGTTGAGATGGCCACCTAGATATTTCAGGATTCTCAAAAGGACACAAAATCAAATGGCACAAAGAGTAGTTAATTATCAAAAGGAAATTGTGTTGCCATCACACAGTAAGAACAAGGACGACTGTGTTTGGAACCCTAGGGATTTCCTAATGCTTCTCTTATTATTTCAATTCCAATCAGAAGGGCTAAAAGAAAATGGGAAAGAAAAGAAGGGCTAAAAGAAGACAATAGCAACCCAAGAAAGAAAAATTATCTGTAATTCAGACTCTTTAGGAATGAAGATTTTAACAAGAAGAGAGACTGGCTGAGAGCAAAATAAAAATGAAACATTAATGGAGGAAGAATTTTATAAATATCAACACAGCCTCATGACAAGTTATAGTCATATTATAGTTAGAGTTATTTGTAGCAACTATAAATGTTTTTCTTCCTTGTTTTTTTATGTAGATATATTAATATAAATTAGGTAGATACATATTGAGCAATTTTGCTTCCCTCCTGTCTCCCCCATTTTTTATTCAAAAAATAAAAAATAAAAACTAGTGATAGTTTTATAATTTAGTTTATAAAATGTGGAATATTCAGGAGGAATTGTTCTGTGAATTAGATGAGGAAATAGCGTCATTGTTTATAAAAGAGGTATGTGCATTCAATCAGATGGAAACAGAATGTTGTATGGAAATTACATACAGGTAGAAGATGAGAATGGTTGCTGAGTGACCCAAAGTGTCAGTCACCTGAATCTTTGTTCTCAGTCCCTCTCCCCACCCTTCTTTGCTTTGCCAGTTATGATAGGAAGCTTGGAAGATGAAAACTAAATTTTCTTGCCACATTGCCAACTGGACTCCAATTAGATTCTGCCAATGGGAGACAAAATGAGATAATAGAAAGAGAAATGGCGGGGGGGGGGGGGGGCTGGGGGGAGGAGCGACACTTTCTGTCTCCAATTATTGGCAACATCTTTGGCAGCAAGGGTACTATCCACAGCACAGTGATGATGACGGCATTGATGAAGGTTGCAACTCTGGTTGAGGAAACCAGGGTTTCTAGAAACCTTCAGCAAATTTGAAACAGATGGCTATAGAGTCCCTAACACTAAAGCAGTGTGTGTAGACACGTGGATTCTAACTACTTCTGCTCTCTGGGTATCATTTCAGTTTGTGTTTTCTCCCTCAGCTCCTTTCTTCCTCTGTTTGGCTCTTCCAGTTGTTCCAGCCTGTGTGTGTAAGTTCTCTGTATTAAATTCCCTCACCTCAAAATACCTATAGAGGCTTCTGGTTTCCTGATTATACTGTAACTGATACACCAGTGTAGCTTCTAGCAATCTGCCAGCTCACCTGGGTGTCACATTAAAAATTAATCGTTACAGGGGCGCCTGGGTGGCTCAGTCGGTTGGACATCCAGCTTCGGCTCAGGTCATGATCTCACAGTTTGTGCGTTCGAGCCCCACATCAGGCTCTGTGCTGACAGCTGGGAGCCTGGAGCCTGCTTCGGATTCTGTGTCTCCCTCTCTCTCTTCCCCTCCCCCACTCACATTCTGTCTCTCTCCCTCTTTCAAAAATAAATTTAAAAAAATTAATAGTTACACATCATACTTTTCACAGGTAACCTGATCTTGGGTCTTAAGGTTCTAGACTTGTGGAAAAAGCCAATAAGGACTAGGCTATTTCTCTCCCACATCTTTCCCTGTGAGAAAGTAATGTCCATTTCAATTGTGCCCAGAATTTTCTGTTCCAACTCTTCACTCCTTCTTTATTTTAAAAACTTCTTTTACTATTTTTCTTAAATTCATTTTATTTTTTGCTAATCTTTTCTTCCTAAATTCAAAATGAATATATATTAATTGTAGAAAAGACAAAAAGATAAAGAAAAAACCCTTGGTACTAATGATCCTAAAGATTCCCATTATGACACATCCAGGCAGGGAGCCATCTATGTATCTTTGTAGGTTGAGGAGGTCATAGTGGATATGAGTGAGGACACTACAATTGGGCAGATCTCAGTCTGAGTCCTAGCTATATGGCCTTGAGCCAATTAACTTCTCTAACCCTCAGTTACACTACCTGTATAATGGAGTTAATAAATGTACCTACCTCATAAAGTTGTAACTTAAGAAGATAATGAATGTAAAACAATTAGCATAGTGCCTCTCAGGTGTCATTCAATACTTTACAACATCATTTAAAAATTTTTTTAATGTTTATTTATTTTTTTGTATGAGAGAGAGCGTGCGTGTGCACATGCAGGGGAGGGGCAAAGAGAGAGAAGGAGACACAGAATCTGAAGCAGTTCCAGGCTTTGAGCTGTCAGCACAGAGCCTGCCGTGGGGCTCAAACTCATGGACTATGAGATCATGACCTGCTTTGAAGTTGGTTGCTTAACCGACCAAGCCACCCAGGTGTACCTCAACATCATTTTTGATGCCTGCCTCATATCCTATCCCACTGTATAGTGCCAAGACCCCAACTGTTGGATATTTGGTTTGTTTATATCTTTTTATTATTATTAAATAAAACATTATTATCATAAGACTGACCACTACATTTCTGCATACATACTTTGATTATTTCCTTCAGATAAATTTTTCTTTTTTGTTAATTATTACTCATTCCAGGAAGTGGTCACCGTTAAAGAGTTAATATATGTAAAGCACTAATGACTCACACATACCAAGCACTAAGTATTAGACATGTACTTTTCTCCATCTTAGTCGGATTAACATTTTTAAAGTATTGATAGATACTCTATTTTCTAAGCCTTCTGATTTCTGGAAATGACTTTCTTATAGCCTTTTCACATAAAGGTCACCCTGACTCAGTAATAATTTTGCAGTCTATAACCTCCATGCCCTCCATACTCTGTGGATGTGACTCCACTGTTTCCAGTATTTGGAATAGTATTTAATGTACCTAATCCACCTGTTTTTTTTTTAGCCTCTTTTTACTTACCTGCTTTTTTCTGGTAGATAAATGTAAAACAGTCACAAACAGACCATTTTCAAACAAAAAAAGGAAGCAACCAAGAAAAAGAAAAGAAAAAAGAAAGAAACACAAAATAAAGTTCTTAAAACAAATGAGAAAATGTTCAGTCTTGCAAGTGAAAAAAAAAAGGCAAAGCAAAACTGCATGTCATTCTTTTTCTTTTCAAGTTACCAAGTATTAAAATAAAATTACACAATTCCACAGCAAATATTTGGAGGCATTGACTCTCTTATTTCCACGAGTGGGAATGCAAATTGGTATAGCTCTTCTAGACTATTACTTTGGCAATTTTCTAAACCCTTTAATCATAAAAAGCTACTTTAGATATTTATACTAAAGAAATAACTATGAATCTGCAAAAAAATGTTTTAAGTATAGTGATATTTACCACACATTCATCACAATAAAAAAATTAAGTCCATAAATATCTGACAGAAATAGATTGAACCTATAAATAGTAATGCATCTATTCATAAGATTGCTGTGGAATCATTAAAATGTCGTGAAGTGGGTAGATACCTCTGTTAGAGCATGAAGTAAAAAAAACACCAAACCAGTTTCCAAAGAGAAAATTTGGTATTATGCCCATTTTTCTTCAGTAAGAGGGACATCTTCATCTGGTAGAGTAGGTTCCAAAAAGCTAAAAATGATTATCTCAGAAGTACAGGAATAGAAGACTTTTTCTTTGTTTTATTTTGTACGTTCTTATTTTTCTAAAGTTTTATGGAATTCAAAAAAAAATGACCATCATAGTGAGCTATATCATTCATACTTAGCATATCACGAGAGTTTTTCTACTTTAGTACAGATTTAGTTTTACCTGTAAGACTTGATTTCCTAAGAAAACTATGTGCTTTTAAAACAAAACAGACTGCCATAAATTATTTTAAACCTCAGAACACCACATATTTAACAATTTATACATTGATGCACCATCTCCATAAAACTGAAATGTCTATAAATCTATGTCGAGTGTCATGACTATATGAAGAAAGAGACAAAGTAGTCCCGTTCAGCTGTCATGACGAATATAATTACAACAGCTGTCATGGGCATTATCTGGGTTGCATTTGCTGCCCAGTACCTTCTATCACAAATTAAAATCGTTTTCCCAAGAAACAATCACAAGGTGATTTTCAGTGTATTTTCATGAAGACAATTTATCCAAATCATTTTGGGGAGGAAAAGATATTAAAGTAAACAAAACAAGAGCAGAGGAAAGATAAAAATGAAAAATTACACTAAGCGTAGAGAGAAGCAAGGCAGGAGCCTTCACTTCACTTCAGTGAAGAAGCTGGAGTCCTCATTCTGATCTTTGCCAAAAAGACAATATTTGATAAAACTCTGTGTATCTTCCAACAGGATCTAAATTACGTAAAGCAGTGTTCTAGGTTAGAAGTACCAATCAATTCACATCCCCACTCTTTATCAGACATTTTAAGGATCAGTATTGCTAGGTTAGCTAGTGTTAATAAAGCAAGAATCCAGTGATCTATTCTAGGAGTGGATTATTTTTCACTTGCAGTCAACACTATTAATTTTTCAGCAGCCATTATTGCTCTAATGAGCCATTTCTTATCACATTTAGATGCTCTGGATACGGGATTCCTATAACTTATGATAACAGTTTAAATACTGGGCCAGGTAGAACAGTCAATCAAAATGAAATATAATTTGTCATACTTTTTCTTCCCACTTCTGTCCTGTTTGTTTTCTTCAATACATGATATGGTCTAGACCAAGTAAAGACCACAACAGAGGAAATTATATAGATAACTCAGCCCTCTAAACACATTATCATGTGCCGAACTTCCTAATTCTAAACCCTCCTGTCTATCGTGAAATCATACACTAAAGTATTGAATAAAAAATCTTATGAACAATAGATTCTTCTTATGTTTGTTTTAAAGATTAAACATTTTGGGGTGGGTCAGTTGGTTAAGCATCCAACTTCAGCTCAGGTCATGATCTCGCCATCCTTGAGTTCAAGCCCCGCGCAACAGTCTCTGTGCTGACAGCTCAGAGCCTGGAACCTGCTTCACATTCTGTCTCCCTCTCTCTCTGCCCCTCCCCCGCTCACGCCCTGTCTCTCTCTGTCTCCCAAAAATGAATAAACGTTAAAAAAATTTTTTTCATAAAAAAAAGATTAAACATTTCAGTATGGCAAAGAAGAATTTTAAGAAAAACAGTTGTGAATTTCTGGGGAAAATGGTAGTTGGATCACAGTAACATAACCTTGATTCCTTCTAAGAAGCTTCCTGAAATAGCAAAAAATATGCATGTATTTTTTTAATGTTTATTCATTTTTGAGAGAGAGAGAGAGAGGTAGAGAGAGAGGGAGAGACAGAATCTGAAGCAGGCTCCAGGCTCTGAACTGTCTACACAGAGCCTGATGCAGGCTTGAACCCACAAGCCATGAGATCATGACCTGAACCAAAGTCAACACTTAACCAGCTGAGCCACCCAGACACCCCAAAATATGCATGTATTTTCATCAAAGCACACTTCAATCATTTTTATATAGGAGAGGTTTCAATCTAAGGCAAGAACAATTCACAACTGCCTTTCCTGATACAGCATCCGTGTTTCGTAGGAAGAGAGAAAAGATCCTAGCAGCACATTGCCACAAACAGCCTTATTTTAAACTATCAAATGTGGAGGTAAGGACAGGCTATGGGACAAATGAGCAATCCTCTTGAAGCTCAGAAACACTCCTACAAAACATATGTAAATATAAAAAAATTAAAACCCATAAAAAGAAAGAACATAAGAGCAGCCTTGAACACCTCCTCCCCGATACTAAATACCAGAATTATTTTTGAAAAATATTATTGTGTCTCAAGTTGCCATATCTAGCCTAATCAATCTTTAAGTGATGGCCCCTCTCGCAAGCATTACTCATCTTTCCTCCAAAGGTTTCAGGTGGTGTGAAAATATGAGGGATATAGCCACTCTTGCTTTGCACAGAGTGCAGAATTATAAAAAATGCCCATACAAGCTGAAACTCTGTGAAGTGGCTTTTGTTCCATGATCTTTAAAAATTTTGTCAAGATTTTAAAAACTCATTTACTGTCAGTTATAAATTTAGATGGGAATGAAAAAATAATAAAACTAATATTTATTTGATGCACTCTAACTTAAGACATTAGATGCATTACAAATTCAAGTGTTTTATTTCTCTGTAGTTTCAACAATGCTTGTCTTCTTCTCATAATATAACTTAGCAGGTGGAGTGAGAATCTCCTCTATGCTTTGGTAAATTATGCTCCTTTCTAAATTTGGTTCATTTTTCAACATTTTATCCTTTACACTTTTTTTTTTAATTTTTTTTTAAGGTTTTATTTATTTTTGAGACAGAGAGAGACAGAGCATGAACGGGGGAGGGGCAGAGAGAGAGGGAGACACAGAATCGGAAGCAGGCTCCAGGCTCTGAGCCATCAGCCCAGAGCCCAACGCGGGGCTGGAACTCACGGACCGCGAGATTGTGACCTGAGCTGAAGTCGGACCCTTAACCGACTGAGCCACCCAGGCGCCCCTATCCTTTACACTTTTAATGTCTTGAAAAACTCTCTGTGTTCCTTTGAATTTTTTTATAATGTTTATTTATTTTTGAGAGTGAGAGAGAGGGAGAGAGAGCAGGGTATAGACAGAATCCGAAGCAGGCTCCAGGCTCTGAGCTGTCAGCACCAGAGCCCAACGCAGGGCTCAAACCCATGAACCATGAGATCATGACCTGAGCCACAGTCTGACCCTTAACAGACTGAACCACCTAGGCCCCTCTCCTCTGCCCCTCCCCCACTCAAGCTCTGAGTGTTCCTTTAATGGGAAGTTTCTTCTCAGAGTCCCTTCCTCTAGGACATCTTCATCTTTGTCATCACCACTTTCCTCACTTAACATCAGAAAGTCGGTCTTTGCTAACTTTCTGTGGCTGCACATCTAGAATCACAGGAACAACATCAGTGCTTACATTCTCCCAGTCCATCATTTCTTCTTTAACTCTGTTTATGCCCGATTCACATTCTGCTTCCAGTGTTATTATTGTTTCTTTGCTGCATCCTTGTTGGTTAATTTCCTCTTTCAATTATTCATGCTTGTAAAAGGTCACGTGGTTTAGCACTGAGAGACATGGAGACGCACAAGCACACACTTGGTTGTCTTTCCATGCGCTGAGTAACAGATGCTCGGTGACAAATCAAGACTTTGAAAGAAGTGGTGTGATAGGCCACTGATAATGATGATCATCTGAATTATTATGTAGTGATTTATGCATTGAAGAACTAGCAAAAAATTTGTACTCTATGCAATTACTCACAGTTCATATTTCATGGTAACTGAAATTTGAACTGTGTTGTGGGAGGACCAGTGTTGTTTCACTAAACTATAGTAACTGATATCCACGCATGTCGAAAGCCATGGAAAGCAAGATATATGCCTGTATGTTAGGATTTTTTTTTAAGTATCATTATTTACCTGTATGATGATTTGAAATCACAAGGGAATGAGTTTAAAATTTACAAGAACTATTTATAAGAACAAAAACTAAAGTTTAGTAAGGTGCAAGATCACAAAATAATAGGGGTGCCTGGGTGGCACAGTTGGTTAAGTTTCTGACTAGGTTTTGGCTGAGGTCATGATCTCGTTGTTTCGTGGGTTTGAGCCCTGCATGAGGCTTCACACTATTAGTGAGGAGCCTGCTTGAGATTCTCTGTTCCCCTCTCTTCTGCCCCTCCCCCACTCAAGCTGTCTCTGTCTCTCTCAAAATAAATAAATAAACTTAAAAAAAGAAGTCCCTTATTGTAGCAAACACTTCCAAAATTTAAGAGTAACTGATCATTTTCACAATAGCAGCAAAATACGAAATGCAGAGAATGAAAGATATTGTAAGCTGACTCATTCGGTAGCCATTACTATCCCCGTCTAGGTTACTTTCCTTAAGCCTTAAAAGTACCTGTTCCAGCCTCTGCTGTAGGTAGTTTGTTACATGACCTGGTTTTTACCTAGCAGAAGCATCTTCATGCCATGTAGGAGAGAAAGCAAACTTCATGGGGCAGAAACTGTAGATAGAAAAACCAAATCTTCTGGTAAGCTTGATGTCTAAGAAATTTTGTTTTTCCAGAACATGTGTGCAGGTTTTTAGGCATCTAGAATGTCTGAGATGCTGATGGAAGTGACAACAATGGCAGCATGCTCTAGGTAGAACGGCCCCCATGGTGTTAGGCAGCTCCCACTTGGCTACTTTGTCCCTAGCTATCTGGCATCTAAGCCTGACTCTCTATCTCTCTCAGAGGTTCTGCAAACTACTCAGTTTTCTTTTTCAATAAACAACCTTTTTACTTCTCACATTCACATTTACTAGAGGATTATGTTGTCTGTATGTAAGAGCCCTGACTGGTACATTCAGGAATACCTTCACCAACTAACATGTAGGATCCATACTGTAAAACATTAGTGAAGGTTTTGAAAATGGAGACTTCAACAAATGGAAACTGCATTAGATATCTTTTGCTGTGTAGCAGATTACCACAAATTTAGCAGCTTAAAACAACACTAAATTCACTAGCTCACAGTTCTGTAGTTCAGAAGTCCAAGTGTGTCACAACTGTGTTCTCAGCTCAGAATCTCACAAGGTCAAAATCAAGGTGTTGGAAGGATGTGTTTTCACCTGGATCTGAGTCCTCTTCCAAACTCATTTAGGTTGATGGCAGAATTCAGTTATTCACTGGCTGTCAGTCAGGGGGCGGGGCTTTACCTCCAAGAGGACATTCGCTGGTCCTTGCTACATGGTCCCTCTCCATCTTCAAAACCAGAAAAGGAACATCTATCTCATGTGTAATCCCCATTAAACTTCAAATCTCCCTTTCAAGGAGGGCATAAGCCTTTTTAAGAGCCCACCTGGTTAGGTCCAGCCCACCTGGATAATATTCCTTTTGATAACTCAAATGTCAACTGATTAGTGACCTAATCATGGGAATGATATCCCATAATAGTTGCAGGGCCTGCTCACATACAAGGCCCTGCCAACACAGAAAAAATACCGTAGAAGCCTTAGATTATTTCATAAGGATAATGCAGATTTCATCTAAATCCTACCAGAATGTTTATGTAGAACTTTGAAAAAAAAAAAAACATTAAAAAAATAGCAGACAGAAACAAGCAATGGATTTTTAAAAAGAAAAAATTTAATGGATCTTGCAGAAGCAGTTATAAAATTATATTATGTTTATAATTATAAATTTTACTTAAATTTTACATTTCAAAGTCATTATAACTGAAAGTGTTACACTGAGACAAAAATAAAGGGAACAGATCATTGGAACAACAGGAAAAAACAATGGAAAGAGTAGAAAGAGTATAAATAGATCCAAATATTAATGGATGATTATATATGATAAAGGGTTTATGTCTAATCTGTTAGAGAAGGATGGATTATTCAATAAATGATGTTAGTAAAATTGCCTATATATTTGTGTAAAAATAAAATTAAATGCCTACTTCATACTATCCTCTAAAGTAAGGTTCAGCTAGATTATAAATATAGTTCAAAAAATAAAATTACAAGAAATAAAATAGATGAATATCTCATTTCTGAGTGAAAAAAGAGAGAAATACAAAAATGTACATATGTGACCAAAAATAAAGACCTTTTTTGGCTTCCAAACCACCACTTAACAAGAAAGCAACAAAGGAGAAAATAATTGCAGGGTTTTTTGGGTTTTTTTTACTTAACATGAAATTTACTGTCAAATTGGTTTCCATATAACACCCAGTGCTCATCCCAACAGATGCCCTCCTCAATACCCCTCAAACACCCCCCATCAACCCTCAGTTTGTTCTCAGTTTTTAAGAGTCTCTTATGTTTTGGCTCCCTCCCTCCCTAACCTTTTTTTTTTTCCTTCCCCTCCCCCATGGTCTTCTGTTAAGTTTCACAGGATCCACATAGGGGTGAAAACATAGGGTATCTGTCTTTCTCTGTATGACTTATTTCACTTAGCATAACACTCTTCAGTTCCATCTACGTTGCTACAAAAGGCCATATTTCATTCTTTCTCATTGCCAAGTAGTATTCCATTGTGTATATAAACTACAATTTTTTTATCCATTCATCAGTTGATGGATATTTAGGCTCTTTCCATAACTTGGCTATTGTTTAAAGTGCTGCTGTAAACATCGGGGTACAAGTGCCCCTAGACATCACCACTCCTGTATCCCTTGGGTAAATTCCTAGCAGTGCTATTGCTGGGTCATAGGGTAGATCTATTTTTGATTTTTTGAGGAAACTCCAAACTGTTTTCCAGAACGGCTGCACCAGTTTGCATTCCCACCAAGAGTGCAAGAGGGTTCCTGTTTCTCCACATCCTCTCCAGCATCTATAGTCTCCTGATTTGTTCATTTTGGCCACTCTGACTGGCGTGAGGTGATATCTGAGTGTGGTTTTGATTTGTATTTCCCTGATGAGGAGTGACGTTGAGCATCTTTTCATGTGCCTGTTGGCCATCCGGATGTCTTCTGTAGAGAAGTGTCTATTCATGTTTTCTGCCCATTTCTTCACTGGGTTATTTGTTTTTTGGGTGTGGAGTTTGGTGAGTTCTTCATAGGTTTTGGATAGTAGCCCTTTTTCTGATATGTCATTTGCAAATATCTTTTCCCATTCCGTTGGTTGCCTTTTAGTTTTGTTGATTGTTTCCTTGGCAGTGCAGAAGATTTTTATCTTCATGAGGTCCCAATAGTTCATTTTTGCTTTTAACTCCCTTGCCTTTGGAGATGTGTCAAGTAAGAAATTGCTGCGGCTGAGGTCAGAGAGGTTTTTTCCTGCTTTCTCCTCTAGGGTTTTCATGGTTTCTTGTCTCACATTCAGGTCCTTTATCCATTTTGAGTTTATTTTTGTGAATGGTGTAAGAAAGTTGTCTCGTTTCATTCTTCTGCATGTTGCTGTCCAGTTGTCCCAGCACCATTTGTTAAAGAGACCGTCTTTTTTCCATTGGATGTTCTTTCCTGCTTTGTCAAAGATTAGTTGGCCATACGTTTGTGGGTCTCGTTCTGGGGTTTCTATTCTATTCCATTGGTCTATGTGTCTGTTTTTGTGCCAATACCATGCTGTCTTGATGATGACAGCTTTGTAGTAGAGGCTAAAGTCTGGGATTGTGATGCCTCCCTCTTTGGTCTTCTTCTTCAATATTACTTTGGCTATTTGGGGAATTTTGTGGCTCCATACAAATTTTAAGATTGCTTGTTCTAGCTTCGAGAAGAATGCTGGTGCAATTTTGATTGGGATTGCATTGAATGTGTAGATAGCTTTGGGTAGTATTGACATTTTGACAATATTTATTCTTCCAATCCATGAGCATGGAATGTTTTTCCATTTCTTTATATCTTCTTCAATTTCCTTCATAAGCTTTCTATAGTTTTCAGCATGCAGATCTTTTACATCTTTGGTTAGGTTTATTCCTAGGTATTTTATGATTCCTGGTGCAATTGTGAATGGGATCAGTTTCTTTATTTGTCTTTCTGTTGCTTCATTGTTAGTGTATAAGAATGCAACTGATTTCTGTACGTTAACTTTGTATCCTGCAACTTTGTTGAATTCATGTATCAGTTCTAGCAGACTTTTGGTGGAGTCTATCGGTTTTCCATGTATAATATCATGTCATCTGCAAAAAGTGAAAGATTGACTTCATCTTTGTCAATTTTGATGCCTTTGATTTCCTTTTGTTGTCTGATTGCTGATGCTAGAACTTCCAACACTATGTTAAACAACAGCGGTGAGAGTGGAAATCCCTGTCGTGTTCCTGATCTCAGGGGCAAAGCTCTCAGTTTTTCCCCATTGAGGATGATATTAGCTGTGGGCTTTACATAAATGGCTTTTATGATGGTTAAGTATGTTCCTTCTATCCCGACTTTCTCAAGGGTTTTTATTAAGAAAGAATGCTGAATTTTGTCAAATGCTTTTTCTGCATCCATTGACAGGATCATATGGTTCTTTTCTTTTCTTTTATTAATGTGATGTATCACATTGATTGATTTGCAAATCTTGAACCAGCCCTGCAGCCCAGGAATGAATCCCACTTGATCAGGGTGAATAATTCTTTTTATATGCTGTTGGGTTCAATTTTCTAGTATCTTATTGAGAATTTTTGCATCCATATTCATCAGGGATATTGGCCTGTAGTTCTCTTTTTTTTTGCTGGGTCTCTGTCTGGTTTAGGAATCAAAGTAATGCCGGCTTCATAGAATGAGTCTGGAAGTTTTCCTTCCCTTTCTATTTTTTGGAACAACTTGAGAAGGATAGGTATTATCTCTACTTTAAATGTCTGGTAGAATCCCCAAGGGAAGCCTTCTGGTCCTGGACTCTTATTTGTTGGGAGATTTTTGATAACTGATTCAATTTCTTTGCTGGTTATGGGTTTGTTCAAGTTTTCTATTTCTTCCTGTTTGAGTTTTGGAAGTGTGTGGGTGCTTAGCAATTTGTCCAATACTTCCAGGTTGTCCAGTTTGTTGGCATATAATTTTTCATAGTATTCCCTGATAATTGCTTGTATTTCTGAGGGATTGGTTGTAATAATTCCATCTTAACTCATGATTTTATCTATTTGGGTCATCTCCCTTTTCTTTTTGAGAAGCCTGGCTAGAGGTTTGTCAATTTTGTTTATTTTTTCAAAAAACCAACTCTTGGTTTCATTGATCTGCTCTACAGTTTTTTTAGATTCTGTATTGTTTATTTCTGCTCTGATCTTTATTATTTCTCTTCTTCTGCTGGATTTGGGGTGTCTTTGCTGTTCTGCTTCTATTTCCTTTAGGTGTGTTGTTAGATTTTGTGTTTGGGATTTTTCTTGTTTCTTGAGATAGACCTGGATTGTAAAGTATTTTCCTCTCAGGACTGCCTTCGTTGCATCCCAAAGCGTTTGGATTGTTGTATTTTCACATTCATTTGTTTCCATATATTTTGTAATTTCTTCTCTAATTACCTGGTTGACCCATTCATTGTTTAGTAGGGTGTGCTTTAACCTCCATGCTTTTGGAGGTTTTCCAGACTTTTCCCTGTGGTTGATTTCAAGTTTCATAGCATTGTGGTCTGAAAGTGTGCATGGTATGATCTCAATTCTTTTATACTTATGAAGGGCTGTTTTGTGACCCAGTATGTGATCTATCTTGGAGAAGGTTCCATGTGCACTCGAGAAGAAAGTATATTCTGTTGCTTTGGGATGCAGAGTTCTAAATATATCTGTCAAGTCCATCTGATCCAATGTATCATTCAGGGCCCTTGTTTCTTTATTGATTCTGTGTCTAGATGATCTATCCATTGTTGTAAGTGGAGTATTAAAGTCCCCTGCAATTACCACATTCTTATCAATAAGGTTGCTTATGTTTGTGATTAATTATTTTATATATTTTGGCGCATAGACATTTATAATTGTTAGCTCTTCCTGATGGATAGACCCTGTAATTATTATATAATGCCCTTCTTCATCTCTTGTTACAACCTTTAATTTAAAGTCTAGTTCATCTGATATAAGTATGGCTACTCCAGCTTTCTTTTGACTTCTAGTAGCATGATAGATAGTTCTCCATCCCCTCACTTTCAATCTGAAGGTGTCCTCAGGTCTAAAATGAGTCTCTTGTAGACAGCAAATAGATGGGTCTTGTTTTTTTATCCATTCTGATACCCTATGTTTTTGGTTGGAGCATTTAGTTCATTTACATTCAGTGTTATTAAGGAAAGATATGGGTTTAGAGTCATTGTGATGTCTGTAGGTTTCATGCTTGTAGTGATGTCTCTGGTACTTTGTGGTCCTTGCAACATTTCACTCACAGAATTCCCTTTAGGATCTCTTGTAGGGCTGGTTTAGGGATGATGAATTCCTTTAGTTTTTGTTTGTTTGGGAAGACCTTTATCTCTCCTATTCTGAATGACTAGCTGGATAAAGGATTCTCAGCTGCATATTTTTTCTGTTCATCACATTGAAGATTTCCTGCCATTCCTTTCTGGCCTGCCTAGTTTCAGTAGATAGGTCTGCCACTAGTCTCATGGATCTCCCTTTGTAAGTTATAGCCTGTTTATCCCTAGCTGCTTTCAGAATTTTCTCTTTATCCTTGTATTTTGCAAGTTTCACTATGGTATGTCATGCAGAAGATCGATTCAAGTTACGTCTGAAGGGAGTTCTCCGTGCCTCTTGGATTTCAATGCCTTTTTCCTTCCCCAGAAGGAAGTTCTCAACTATGATTTGTTCAAGTACACCTTCAGCCCTTTTCTCTCTCTCTTCCTCTTCTGGAATTCCTATGATATGGATATTGTTCCATTTGATTGCATCACTTAGTTCTCTAATTCTCCCCCTCATACTCCTGGATTTTTTTCTCTCCCTTTTTCTCAGCTTCCTCTTTTTCCATAATTTTATCTTCTAATTCACCTATTCTCTCCTCTGCCTCTTCAATCCGAGATGTGGTCGCCTCCATTTTATTTTGCACCTCATTTATAGCATTTTTTAGCTCTCATGACTAATTCTTAGTCCCTTGATCTCTGTAGCAATAGATTCTCTGCTGTCCTCTATACTTTTTCCAAGCCCAGCGATTAATTTTATGACTATTATTCTAAATTCTTGTTCCATTATATTGCTTAAATCGTTTTTGATCAATATGTTAGCTGTCGCTACTTCCTGGAGTTTCTTTTGAGGAGAATTCTTCCATTTTGTCATTTTGGGTAGTCCCTGGGTGGCATGGAACTGCAGGGCACTTCCCCTGTGCTGTTTGGAGTAACTTGTGTTGGTGGGCGGGGCCGTAGTCAGACCTGATATCTCTCCCCAGCCACAGTCAGACTGGTGTGTACCTTATCTTCCCCTCTCCCAGGGGCAGGACTCACTGTGGAGCGGTGTGGCCCCTGTCCAGACTACTTTCACACTGCCGGGCTTGTGGTGCTGCTTTGATGGGATCTGGCGTATTAGCTGGGGTGGATCCTCTTCCGTGGGCCTCTTGTCTATGCTTGGCTCCAGAGAGTCTGTTCTGCTCGTCTTCTGGTGGTTTTCTGTGTTATTTAGGCAGGTGTAGTGGAATCTAAGTGATCCGCAGGATGAGGTGAGGCCAGTGCCTCCTATGCCTCCATCTTCCCCGGATCTCTAATTGCAAGTTTTGTGAGAGATACTAACAGTTCATGAAAGACAATATGGAAAAGTGAAACACTCCAATGGAAAAAATTAAAAAATAGGTGAAAACAGACAATTAATTTAAGGGAATTTTTGAACTGCCAGCAAACTTTTGAAAACTGTTCAGTCTCTATTAATTGAACTGATGTAGTTAAAGAATAATGAGCTATCAATTTTTTTTTTTGCCTTGCAAAATGCAGTAAATTTAAAAATATCTTGGTAAGGACATCCAAAAACTAACTTTCTTCTTCATTGCCCATGAGCATACAAACTGGTGATGTGATATTTTGTGAAAAACAATTTGGTCTTGCTAAAGGCTTTAAAAGGTACATACCCCATGTATTAGAAATTCCACTTATGATCATTTGTAGCATTCCACATTTACTTATTTAGCAAACATCTATTTAGTGTGTACTATGTGCCAAGCTCTATTCTAAGGACTTTGCAAATATTGACCCATTTAATCCTCACAACAACTTAATGAGGTAGGTACTGTTATCATTCCTGTCATATTACAAATGAGGTAATTAAGGCATTGAGGTTAAGTAACTCATTCAAGATTGTCACACACCCACTAAGCGCAAGAGCCACGATTTGAACCTGGGAAGTCTGCTTCATGGCCCAAGCTTCTAAACTCTGCCATACAGCCTCTCATGAAATCTATGAAATAAAAAAGAAATATTCTCAAAAGGTGTCCCAAAAGAATAATGCCATCAGAACTCAAGCTATATCTTGGTTTTGTGTATCTCTTAGAACACTTGTGTTCTCTTTTCTCCACATCCTTGCCAACATTTATATATCTTCTCTATCTGATAACAGCCATTTTCACCAGGATGGTTTTGGTTTGCACTTCCCTGATGATTAGTGATGTTGAGCATCTTTTCATGAACCTATTGGCCATTTGTACGTCTTCTTTGGAAAAATGTCTATTCAGGTCCCTTTGCCCATTTTTAATGGGATTATTTGCTTTTTGCTATTGAGTTGTATGAGTTCTTTATATATTTTACATATGAACCCCTTATTCAATAAATAGTATTTTCTCCCGTTTTGTACATTGCCTTTCCAATTTGTTGTTTCCATTGCTGTACATATTACTTTAATGTAGTCCCACTTGTTTATTTTCATTTTTGTTGCCTGTGCTTTTGTTGTCTTATCCAAAAATCATTGCCAAGACCAATGTCAAGGACCTTTTTCTCTGTGTTTTCTCCTAGGAATTTTATGGTTTCAAGTCTTGCACTTAAGTCTTTGATCCATTTTGAGTTAATTTTTATTAGTGGTATAAGACAAGGGTCCAGTTTCATTCTTTTGCATGTGGATATCCACTTTTCCCAACACCATTTATTGAAGAGATTGCCCTTTCCCCATTTTGTATTCTAGGGACACTTGGACTAACACCTTTTTTGAAGTTTGACCTTGGACTGCTTCAGATTCCCACCCTTCTTCCCTGCCTGCTCTGTCCTTCCTGTTCTGTATCAGTGGGAGATTTAAACCTCACAAGTCCTCACCCCCCGGTCACTATGAAAGCCTAACCCCCCACATTGTTTCTACTTTACTCAAGCCATCGGTACCAGCTTGCACCTGCCCTTCTATCTCTAGAATGTCCCATTATGTGAGTAACAAACCTTCTCATACCCTCTTGGCACTTTGAGCATCATTGGTTTCAATCAACATCTGACCCAGTTTTAGGAACAGGTGATCCATGGGAAGCCACAAAATACCTATGCTTGTGGGTTTATTTGTTGATTATCTCTTTCACCAGACTAAACTGTATGAGAGTAGGAACTAAGTCTGTTTGTTATATTTATATTCAGTTATGTACTAGGTTTGATAAGTACTAAGCATCCACTGTATATTTGAAGATTGATCAAATCATGTGCATGGTAGCACTGTTAATAACAGTAAGAATTTAAGTGGAGGAGGGCTGACTCCTTAACAATAAGAGATTGATTAAACAGATTACTTGGGGGGCGCCTGGGTGGCTCAGTCGGTTAAGCGGCCGACTTCGGCTCAGGTCATGATCTTGTGATCCGTGAGTTCGAGCCCCGCGTCGGGCTCTGTGCTGACAGCTCAGAGCCTGGAGCCTGTTTCAGATTCTGTGTCTCCCTCTCTCTGACCCTCCCCTGTTCATGCTCTGTCCCTCCCTGTCTCAAAAATAAATAAAACGTTAAAAAAATTTTAAAAAAAAGATTACTTGGATAAATTAAATACAAATGATATTAAAAATAATACATACTGTCTTTGGAAAGCTATGGCTGTGTATTAGTGACAATAGCAGATTATAGAAAAAAATAAACATAATATGATCATATTTTCCTAAAATCTGTGTTTGTGTATTAATGCACAGTAAAAAGGTTGAAAGAATATAGTCTAAAGTAGGGGAGCCTGGGTGGCTCAGTTGGTTAAGCATATGACTCTTGATTTCAACTCAGGTCATGATCTCATGGTTGTGAGATTGAGCCCCATGTTGGGCTCCAGGCTGGGCATGGATCCTGATTAAGATTCTCTCTCCCTCTCCCTCTCTCTCTGCGTCTCCCTTTCTCTCTGCCTCTCCCTCTCTCTCTGCCTCTCCCTCACTTGTGCACACATGAGCACACACTCTCTCTCAAAAGAAAAAAAATAATAGAAAATAATACTAATAAATTATTAATAACAATTATCTACAGACAAGTAATTTTAATTTTACTTTTGGGGCTTCCCTGTATTAAATTTTTTTCCACAATGATTACATATTATTTTATAACTTGATTAAAAGACTGTTGAAAATATTTTAAGTAGACAACCATACTTTGTGAGACTATGGAGTGTGAATTTTCAGGGTCTTAAATTCCAACCCCCCTATGTTTTGCCAAAAGCCACAGGGAAGGCACCCTTTTGGCCACTAAAAACTAGGACAGGGCACCTGGGTGGCTCAGTTGGTTGTGATCTTACCTCAGGTTTTGATTTCAAGATGATGAATTTGAACCCTGCATTGGGCACAGAGGCCACTTAAAAAATAAATAAATAAATAAATAAATAAATAGCACAAACGCTATTCAACAGTTAATTTTATCAACCCCATCAGGATAAACCCTGGATTCTGAACTTATGTCTGGGAAGAAGATGTTCCTGTTCCAGTCTACCGATATAAACTATTTACAAATAAAGTGGCCAAAATTCTCCTCTGAATAATAACCCAAGTCAGTGTTCAGTTCAAACTAATATTATACCTCCCTGTACTTCGTTGCACTTTTCTTTACTGCTCCTTTCTCAAGGATATACCAGTTTCTGTTCAAAAACTAAAGTGCACTTCCTTTGTTTTTCCAGGTGTCCCAGATGTCTAACCTTCTGGTTTATTGGATTGGGGCCTTGTTTCACCACAACTTCTTCTCCTACTACCCATCTTCCTGAGCCAGACTTGTTAACCTGGTGCCTCCCCATTCCTGTCCATTCAAACAACTCTTCACCGGTCATTCTTTCCACCATACCACCCAACCTCTATCTGGAGAAACTTCTTACCATTTGCCAGCCCAGGACTTAACCACCTGCCTTCCATGACAGTCTGCCATTTCTGTAGTATGTAGAAACTGACAGAGCTACAGCCAGAAACATGGAACTGAATAGCAAAAGTCCTACCCTTTCAGAGCCACATGAAGGGATCTTGAGCACAGAGCTCAAGACCAGGCAAATGAATAACTCTTTATTACACTGAGGTTTACTCCATACACCAAGATAAACCCCCTGGCAAACTGGGCAGGACTGTGCAGGCTAGTGCCATTTGCCTGAGCCAAAGACGGATCTCTAGGATTGCCTTTCTCTTTCCCCCAAGATCCACAGCCTTAACTCTTACTGTCATGGAGTAAGAAAAAAACAAAACACAGAAAAGGAAGAGAAAGGGAGTGTCTGTATCAGATCCCCGGCTTTCCTGCAGTGGGCGACTCCATTCAAGTGTGAAGAGTTTCTAGGTTTTTAGAAACCTGGCCTGGTAAGAAACCAAATCTTCCTAACATCTATGCCCAATAAATGCCCTGGGCATTCATCCTTCCATATTATTTTGGCATAAGGGCTGACTGGCAGAGGAGGCATATGAGAAGCCCCAGTAAAGGCTACCACTGCATTACTTGGAACATGTTTGTGAATGAATGGATAGATGAATGGATAGATGTATAGTTAGGTAAACTCATACTAGTGACTGATGTTAGGTGCCAACTGATTACAAAGACGTGACCTTGAGCCATCAGAATAATCCCTAATGCAACAAAAAGCGGCCATAAATTTGTGAGGACTACTCTATACCTGAACAAATTCCCATGCTTTGTCCCTTTGTTACTGTCTTTGGTTCTTGACCCCACTTTGACTGATACTTCCTGCAATATCAATATCACATGTGATCCAAATTTACTTCCAGTTCTGCTTTTTCCCTCACACTAAATGGTGACCTCCATCTGTTCATGCCCCAGGATCCAGCCTTATCCTATTTCAATCAGAGGCTGAATCATACCAGCCTTGACAAAGCTTCATGACCTGACTGGGCTATCTGAGAAGAATGGACACATGGAAGGAAATGAAACTAAACACAGGTAAGTCTAAGGTATTAGACCCTTCTGCTCTTTCAGAAGCCTGGCTGAGGTATGGGGGAGAGGGAGAACCACAAGCTAAAACAGCCAAATGGCCATCTTTGCCAGATTCTGTGTTAAAAGAAAACAATTTCCCTTACATTACCGAGTCTAAAGTATAACTTTTGTTTCATTAACACCAGTACGTTTTTAAAACATATTCTTACACATCATTGCTCTTTTTTACCACAGCCTGCTTGAGCAACAGCAATTTGCAGCCAATGTTCACAAGATTCATCTTGCAAACTGTCTTTGCTAAGTGCTGCAAATTCCCACTGTACAGGGTGGGCAGTCTCGGTCAACTGTACTCCCAACCTGTGCTGTATTATAGGCCCCAAATAAGCACCGTTTTTGCAGGGGATAATGCATGCTCAACCCTATTAACAGTAATAGTGTGAATGACCATAAGCCATTAATTTTGATGAGATCAGGTTTGTATCACCTCAAAGATTCAACGGAAGCCACGGGAGACATTGAAGTATTCCCACTTTGGTTCCTTTAATGAATAAAAATGTGAGGGTAGTTACAGTCCACCTGACAGCCAGACACCACAGGCCGAGGGAGAAAGTTCACCCTGTCAGCAGCTGCAAGAGAGAAGTGCCAAGGAATTATTGCATTAGCTCCATAAGAGTCTAATAGCCAAAAGATGGGGGTAAAAGGCACTGAACACACCAGGCAGAAATTACCCTTGAAGTCCTGAAAAGACTTTTTTTAGGGTGAGTAATTTTATTTCTTAAGAATTCAGCAATATGGAACAAATTATTTGCTCAAGAGTCTGCAGTCATCCTGGAAAAATACATCAAAATCCCAGGGCTCACTTAACCACCTCATGGACAGCTATTTTCAAAATGAAGTGGGAAGAGAAGACTTAGATCTTGTTCTCATAACTCATGAGCACATTTCCAACAGGCAATTTTGTTTTCAACTTTCATTACTCATTAATATTCAATTTAGGTTCCATCTTCTTTAGATGCGTGTGACATTTGTGAGCATCTAGTCTTTAATTTTGGGTGTCTGCAGAAGCTTGCTTGAGTATGAGGGAAAGTTTCTAACCTGCCAAAAGATGAGATTCACTGCTCCCTCCCCAAAGGAGGAGGGGGAGGGAGGGAGAAAGCAATGATTTTGCTTTTCTGACTTGCAAATATCTTGTAAAGGGAAAATCATAATTCATAGCCCCATATGTACAAAATGTTTCCAACGAGTTTCATTTTAGCGGTATAAGCAATGAATTTTCTGCTAAATGCAGCAGATCCAGTCACTATACTTATAAAACAAAATGCATTTAGATTCTGAATATGAAATGTAATCTCTGGGTGCAAGAAATTCCAAATCAGCATTAAAAAATATGTAAGAGCAGCAATAGAAAATGATCTACAATTACTAATTATTGTACTATTTTGAGTCCCATTTCTTTTCTAGTAAGTTCTGCTCTGGTAACTACTATGAAAATTAGGTACAGAGAGGGATCAATAAACAATATTCTTAATCTTTGTCTCCAACATTAGACATGCAGTTTTACTATTTTTTGTATAACTAGCGGGTAGGCTGAGTAATACCTCCTAAAGATGTCCAGGTCTTAATTCCTGGAACCTGTGACTTTTACCTTTTATGGTAATAGTGACTTTGCAGGTCTAACCAAGTTAAGGATCTTGAGATGTGGAAAGAATCCTGGATCATGAAGGTGAGCCCTAAATGTAACCACAAGTATACTTATAAGAGAGAGACAGAGGGATATTTGATTAAGGAAAAAGATCGGGAAAAGGTGATACAACAGGAAAGCAGAGGGAGACCCAAAGATGCTACACTCCTGGCTTTTAAGATGGAGGAAAGGTCCGTGAGCAAGAAATGCAGTTCTAGAAACTGGGAAAGGCAAAAAAATGGGTTCTTCCCTAGAGCCTCCCCAGGGAGCCAGGCCCTCCAACACCTTACATGCCAATTTTATTCTGACCTCTAGAACTGCAAAAGAATAAATGCGTGTTGTTATAATCCACCAAGTTTGAGGTGATTTGTTGCAACAGCCATAGGCAACTAATACAAGTGGTTACCAAAATTTCAGCTTTTTTATTGCTGGTAGGATACATGGTTTTGTTTGTCTGTTTTTACCTTTACCTTCTGGTAATACAAAAGAACTTGGGCTCATGCACATTTGGCTGTATGATAATAAGGAGAAATCTCCTCCTACTCACTTGTCACAGTTTTACAAGAGATTTGTGGAGTTTTTTAACTGCTATACTTTATTAAATTAAATGACAAATTAAATTTAGAAAGATAAACAGGTAAAGATAGATAAGAAAAAAGAGGGAGACAAGGAAAAGGGAGAGAGAGGGGAAGAGGAAAAGGAGGCAAGTATTGCCAGAGAGAGAAACAAGCGGAATGATAGATATTTGTGCTACTCTCCAGTATTTCTGGCTCATCCCCCTTGAGGCCACACCTTTGCACTTCCTTGCCTCTTAAACTTTGATGTGGCCATTTGAATACTTTAGTAAGAACAAGTGTCACTTCTACATCCAAGCCTTTAATTGCCAGTGCAATACCCTTCATTTTTCCTTTCAAACTATTGCAGTGACCAAGTGGTGGAGGCTCCAACAACCTGGGTGTATCCTTGAGGGAGGACAACATGGAACAGAGCCCTCCCTAGTCAAAAAACCTGAAGTTTCTTTTTACTAAAAAACAGATTTCTGTTGCATAAAGCACCGAGATATTAGGGTTATTGTTTACCACAACATAACGTAGCCTATACTTTACAGATGGATGGATGGATGGATGGATGGATGGGGTCGATGGGTAGGGTGGATGGATGGATGAGGATGGATTGATAGAAGAAAGGGATATACACATACATACAAACACAGATGTATAGATACATACTTACAAAAACATACTAAACTATCATGACCAAAAAAATAATAATAATTGGAAGAGATGATACCATTTCTGCAGAATGTGTGGCAGTGCTCCTTCCATCATATAATAGGAATAAATACTGAAAGCTTTGCAGACAAAGGGGTTGTCTTATTCATTTCTACATCTGTAGCTCTTAGCACAATGTCTGGTACTCATTAGACATTAAGTGATTTAATAAATAAAGTATTATTGAAAGATGGCAGTGTGAGACCAAAAGTTTCTGACAGAAAAGCCCCCATCATGACCTCAGAAGGTTGGGTTCAGCCTACTCAGAGTAAAAGTTAAGTCACAATTGAACCTCAGACATCCCAGGCCAGACTGGAATTTGAAGATGCTCTGCTTTCACTGGAACTAGAGTTTTCCAGAGTCCCTTCTCATGGATCTTTGAAAAGAAATGTCTGGGTAGGTGTAAACCTTGGTCTGAGTCATTCACTACTTTATGTCCAAGTGAAGGAAGGGCTAATATACACAGTTCTGCTGATATTGGTCTACCAAAATGACAAATATTGTGAACCACAAACTCTTTCAGAAAAATAATGAGTGTACAAATATATTACTATTCTAATCTTCCCTGGATTTTACCTTTACTGCTCTTAAATTGCCTATGACCTAATAGGAAATATTATCAGCACTTTTTTGAGAAAACTATTTATTTTGTATTTGTAAAGAAAAAGAATAATGTAGCTCCTAGACTACTTGAGGGCAGTTTTGGATTTAGTACCTCATACATTAATTCCATGTGGAGGAAATAATACCCAGGTGACTATATGAATGTCCATCTGGGTAAATAAAGGATGGGACCAGATAAAAAATGTACAGTTATGGTTCCTTTGGCCCCATATAACAGAAACCAATTCTGTCTAGCCTTGACCAAAACCAAATTAGCTATGAAGGATAGAGGTAGTATGGGAGCAGTAGAAATTGTCGCACAGAATCCAAGAAAGCCAAGAAAGAAAGAAACAAATACCTCGGAAAGACAGAAGCCACTGTGGCTTCAAAGACCTCAGATAGAGAAAACAATGAACTTTCTCTCAAAAGTTGTCTCAGTTCAACATTCCATATTGCTAAAAGAAGGGCCCTAATTGACACAGCTTATTTGAGTCCAACCTGGTCATTCATACTTGGCCAGCAATAGGAGGTCTTACAGACCACCCATGATCGATATGGTGTTCTCTTCTGTTTGGGAAAATTTTCGGTTAGGATGGAGTCACTGTGAATTGGAACATCAATCAGCACATGAAATATCTACTCCAGGGGACAACGAAGAAGGTAGTGCTTTGGGCTACAAAATAACAGAAAACTCTTCCATAATTATGGTTTGGGGGTGTTCAGGAGGTTTGGGGGGTTCGTTTTGTTTTGTTTTTTACAAGATAAGAAGTACGACCATTCAGTGCCAGAATTTCCAAAATTCTGTTGGCTTTTCCCTCATAGTCGTAAGCTGGCTGCTGCATCACCAATCATCACCTCTGCAATCCAATAAGGAAGAATGAGAAGAGGGAGGGGATGGTGCCTGAAACAACAAAGTACAACTATCTTCTAGATATCTACATGCAAAAAAATGAAGTTGGTCCCTTACTTCACACCATACCCAAAAACTAACTTAAAATCAATCAAAGACCTAAAGGTAAGAACTAAAATTATCAAACTCTTAGAAAAAAAATTAAGTATAAATTTTGTGACCTTGGATTATGCAAATGTTTATTAGAAATGACATAAAGTACAAGCAACCAAAGGGGAAAAAACATAAATTGGATTTCATGAAAATTAAAAATTTTCATGCTTATAAGGAAAAAAATCAAGATAGTGAAAAGACAATGCACAGAATGGGAGAAAACACTCTTTTTCTTTCTTTCTTTCCTTTTTTTTGGGGGGAGAAAGAGAGAGCAGCATGCTCAATGTTGGGGGCACAGGCAGGGGCAGAGGGAGAAAAAGAGAAATCTAAATGGACCCCACACCCAGCGCAGAGCCCACAACCCTGAGATCACCACCTGAGCCAAAATCAATTAACTGACTGGCCCACTTGGGCACCCTGGGAGAAAACATTTTTAAATCATATATCTGATAAGGCTCTCATATCCATAATATGCAGCTATTACAACTCAACAATATAAAAACAAACGATCTAATTTTAAAATTGACAAAGGATCTTAATAGACATTTATCCAAAGAAGATATAAAGTGGCCAATAAGCACGTGAAAAAAAGCTCAGCATCCCATTCCTAATGGGACACGCGAATCAAAACCACAGCAAGATACCATTTCACACCCACTAGAATGTCTATAATCAAAATGATGGACAATAGCAAGTGTTGGTGAGAATTTGGAGAAACTGGAACGCTTATACATTTCTGGCTGGAATGTAAAATTGTGCAGTGCTTTGGAAAACTGTTTGACAGTTCCTATATGTGTGTGTGTGTGTGTGTGTGTGTGTGTGTGTGTATCTATTTTTTTACATGATATATATATTATGTATGCATATTTATATATATACACATATATATTTACATAATATATACATATACTATGTATACATATTTATATAATATATACATATATAATATATACATATATTTATATAACATATACATATATATTTATACAATATATACATATAATTATATAACATAAACATATATATTTATACAATATACACATATATTTATATAATATATACATGTATGTGTGTGTGTGTGTGTGTGTGTGTGTGTATATATATATATATATATATATATATATATATACATAAAGTTAGCATATGTTCCAGGAATTCCACTCTAGGTATATATCCAAGAGAATGAAAAATAAGTATTCACACTAAACTTTGCACATGAACATTCATACTAGAATAGTCAAAAACACAAACAATCCAAATGTCCATCAACTGATGAAGTGGATAAATAAAATGTGGTGCATCCTTCAGAAGTAATATCAGTCAGCCATAAAAACATGAAGTACTAGCACATGCTACAATACGGATGAATCTTGAAAATATGTCAAGTGAAACAAGCCAGACACAAAAGGCCATATGTGATATATTCCATTTATATGAAACGTCCAGAAGAGGCATAGAGACAGAAAGTAAACTGTTGTGTGCCAGGGTCTGAGAGAAGGGAATAAGGAGTGACTGCTAACGGGAAGGTTCTTTTTGGAGAGATTAAAACGTTCTAAAATTGAATATTGCTGATGATTCCAAAACTTGGTGAATATATTAAAAGTCATTGAATTGTACAGTGTAAATGGGTGAATTGTGTGGTATGTGGATTATACATTTCAATAAGCTGTTAAAAAAATTTACAACCAAAAATCCGATAGACTCCACCAAAAGTCTGCTAGAACTGATACATGAATTCAGCAAAGTTGCAGGATACAAAATCAATGTACAGAAATCAGTTGCATTCTTATACACTAACAATGAAGCAACAGAAAGACAAATAAAGAAACTGATCCCATTCACAATTGCACCAAGAAGCATAAAATACCTAGGAATAAATCTAACCAAAGATGTAAAAGATCTGTATGCTGAAAACTATAGAAAGCTTATGCAGGTAATTGAAGAAGATATAAAGAAATGGAAAGACATTCCCTGCTCATGGATTGGAAGAATAAATATTGTCAAAATGTCAATACTACCCAAAGCTATCTACACATTCAATGCAATCCCAATCAAAATTGCACCAGCATTCTTCTCGAAACTAGAACAAGCAATCCTAAAATTCATATGGAACCACAAAAGGCCCCGAATAGCCAAAGTAATTTTTAAGAAGAAGACCAAAGCAGGAGGCATCACAATCCCAGACTTTAGCCTCTACTACAAAGCTGTAATCATCAACACAGCATAGTTTATTGGCACAAAAACAGACACATAGACCAATGGAATAGAATAGAAACCCCAGAACGAGACCCACAAACGTATGGCCAACTCATCTTTGACAAAGCAGGAAAGAACATCCAATGGAAAAAAGACAGTCTCTTTAACAAATGGTGCTGGGAGAACTGGACAGCAACATGCAGAAGGTTGAAACTAGACCACTTTCTCACACCATTCACAAAAATAAACTCAAAATGGATAAAGGACCTGAATGTGAGACAGGAAACCATCAAAACCTTAGAAGAGAAAGCAGGAAAAGACCTCTCTGACCTCAGCCGTAGCAATCTCTTACTCGGCACATCCCCAAAGGCAAGGGAATTAAAAGCAAAAGTGAATTACTGGGACCTTATGAAGATAAAAAGCTTCTGCACAGCAAAGGAAACAACCAACAAAACTAAAAGGCAACCAACGGAATGGGAAAAGATATTTGCAAATGACATATCGGACAAAGGGCTAGTATCCAAAATCTATAAAGAGCTCATCAAACTCCACACCCGAAAAACAAATAACCCAGTGAAGAAATGGGCAGAAAACATGAATAGACACTTCTCTAAAGAAGACATCCGGATGACCAACAGGCACATGAAAAGATGTTCAACGTCGCTCCTCATCAGGGAAATACAAATCAAAACCACACTCAGATATCACCTCACACCAGTCAGAGTGGCCAAAATGAACAAATCAGGAGACTATAGATGCTGGAGAGGATGTGGAGAAACGGGAACCCTCTTGCACTGTTGGTGGGAATGCAAATTGGTGCAGCCGCTCTGGAAAGCAGTGTGGAGGTTCCTCAGAAAATTAAAAACAGACCTACCCTATGACCCAGCAATAGCACTGCTAGGAATTTATCCAAGGGATACAGGAGTACTGATGCATAGGGGCACTTGTACCCCAATGTTTATAGCAGCACTCTCAACGATAGCCAAATTATGGAAAGAGCCTAAATGTCCATCAACTGATGAATGGATAAAGAAATTGTGGTTTATATACACAATGGAATACTACGTGGCAATGAGAAAAAAATGAAATATGGCCTTTTGTAGCAACGTGGATGGAACTGGAGAGTGTGATGCTAAGTGAAATAAGCGATACAGAGAAAGACAGATACCATATGGTTTCACTCTTATGTGGATCCTGAGAAACGTAACAGAAACCCATGGGGGAGGGGAAGGAAAAAAAAAAAAGAGGTTAGAGTGGGAGAGAGCCAAAGCATAAGAGACTGTTAAAAACTGAGAACAAACTGAGGGTTGATGGGGGGTGGGAGGGAGGGCAGGGTGGGTGATGGGTATTGAGGAGGGCACCTTTTGGGATGAGCACTGGGTGTTGTATGGAAACCAATTTGACAGTAGATTTCATATATTAAAAAATAAAAAAAAATTTACAATCAAAAATAAAAGGAAGAAGCGAGGAAAAAGACAGTATAAGCCTCCCTAGGAACCCCAAAGCAGAATTTCTGCTGAGTCCCATTGACACAACTGGATTTAAGAGTAGATAGTAGCAGCTTCCTAGGGTTCTGACTTTAGGGGAAAAGTCTGGAAAGTCTCTGTCACCTGCAAATACTGCTCAGGACAACTCAGCATTACCTGAACAAGAAAGACAACGACAGGCTTTGAAGTGAATTAGGCCCTGGTTTTAATTGCAGCTCTGCCATTTTGGAGAAACTCACATCCTCTCTCATTAGTCCTCTCACATTTCTCCCCTCATCCTTTTCCGTTTTTGTGCAGATTGGCCTATGATGCTCATCCTTCTCTCAGGTCTGAACCACACCTCTTTGCTAAAGATGCCCTCAGGCTGAGAGAGAGCCCAAAGTATCTGAGGATGCAAACAACCCTTGGTCAGTAACTAATGGGGACAGGGTATGAGAGCCCCAGTCATTTTGGCCCCATGAAGGTATCTCTGAATCAAGACCCACAACAACTACAGAAGCCAAAGCTGAGCACCCTTGTTTGGCCTCTTTCTCTCCTCCACCCCGATTTTCTCACTCCAGTGAGGAACATTTCCTAATATCCCTTCCATGGGAATCCTCATCCTGGAATCTGCTTCTGGGGAACCCAACCTAAAGGAGCCTCGGCTTCCTTATCTACAAAACAATGAAAAGGATAACAAGGAGAAAGCTCTATAATAACGACAGAGCGGGCCCTTGATAAATAGAGGCTCTTCTCTGACTTCGGCTCCACGATCTCTCAGAACATTCTTGTCCTTGGAAAACTTCCTATAGAGCACAAATACGATGAAGGGACTAATGACGTAGTGGAATGAATGAGTGAATAAATGGGCGAAACGGGAAAACAGGATGCAACCAACATAACCCAGTGGTTGAGAATGTGGACTCAGGGAAGTTTGGATATCAAGTGTTCCAACTACCTGGGCACATTATGTATTTCTCTAAGTCTCAGTTTTCCCCTCTGTACAATGGGGATAATAATAGTACCTACCTCAAAAATCGTCAAGGGAATCAAATGAGATTATGAATCAACAGCAGCGGGCAGAAGTGAAAATTCACTATCATTATGGTGGTGGTGATAGTGGCAGTGGTAGTAGTTACCTTTATTGTAGACACAGCAGTAGTAAGTAGAAGTAGTCCAGAGACACCAAAACCCAACTTAACCAACTTCACAGTTTTGCCACATTTGAAGTTAGATCCAATTTGACAACTAGGCTAAGTTCCAAACACCTTACAGCAGATGCGGTTTTAAAATTCATTCCAAAGGATGAAACCCTATGCCTCATGTTGAGCGCTGGAAGTGTTTTGCCTGGTGGCAGAAGGCACTAGGCTTTTGTTTCAGGCAGGTGACGCCGGGCAGAGATTTTAATCAGCCCCCAAGGGGGTCTTCCTAACACCCCCCAGGCTTCTGGTAGTGGGAGAAGCACCACAGCTGTCAAACTGACACTTTGCTGAGTACGAACGCCTCATAAAATAACAAGGGTATGTGTATATATACTTGTTTTTAATTTTAAAAGGATGAAAAATGCATGGCGCTAGGACTCAGCCGGGCATAAATTATACGGTGTGGCATGTCAGTCAGCAAGCACAACAATGAGACGTAAGAAGTTTGAGGAATGGGTAAACACCTGTCAAAGGCTGCCTGGCACACAGCTGAGACACGCTGAAAGGGCCTGCTGTGGCGATGAGTAATACAGAAGACCACCCAGGAGCTGGGGTACAGGTTGCCCTGGGAAACTCCTCTGGGAGAGCAGAGACAAGTTTCAGTCGTACCCGTGTAAAGACAGCGACTTCATGCATTCTGACTCAAGTGCATTTCAGCTAGTGCTCCTGCTACACTCCTGCACAGACTGTTCACCAAGAGCCAGAGTGGTCCCTTTGCAATGAATATCCGTGCCTGTCACATCCCCATTCAAACCGCCCCCACCCCTGGATGGCTTTTATCACACATTGTTCAAAATCAAAAATACTTACCATGAGCAGCAAATCCCAATGTAATGTGGGCCGCAGGTCCTTTGTTTACCTCATATCCTGCCCCTCTTCCCCTCACCCACTTTATTCCAGCTGGCTACCTTCTTTTGTCTTCCTCAAATTTGCCAAAGATGCATCCTCTCCAGGACCTTTGCTCCTGTTGTCCCCTCTGCCAAGAATGCTTCCCTTCCCTCCCAGGTATTTCTTTGTTTTTTAAGTTTATTTATTTATTTACTTAGAGAGAGAGACAGCACATGCAAGTGGGGGAGGGGCAGAGAGAGAGAGAGAGAGAGAGAGAGAGAAAGAGACTCCCAAGGAGGCTCCATGATGTCAGCATGGAGCTGGACATGGGGCTCAATCCCACAAACCGTGAGATCATGACCTGAGCGAAAATCAAGAGTCAGACCTCAACCAACGGAGCCAACCAGGTGCCCCCTCGTTTTGTTTAAGTTAAAATAAATTAAAAATAAATAAGTAAATGAACAAACAAACAAACAAACAAATACGGCAATGCTTCTCAATTGAATACACACCAAATCACTTGGGGATATTGGTAACATGCAGATTCTGACTTAAGTGACCTGTTCTGGAGCCTGAGATTCTGTTTCTTACAAGAATCCGAGTGGTACCAATGCTGAGGCTCTGCAGACTACACTTTAAGTAGAGAAGTTTCAAAGGTCTGTTTAGATTTGGCCAGGTGAATAAGGATGGGAAGGGATTCAGACCATTGGAGGCCTCACCCAAGGCTGTCCCTGCCAATTGGGGCAAGATCTGGTTTCTTAGTTGCTAATGCTACATTTAAAAAGGTCCCCACTGCCCAAAGCTGCTGCCCCTGTCCTGGACGCCTGGAGGAAATGAAGTCAGGGAATGATATGGGAATTCATATGATATATAATTTACCAAGCCAGGATGAAAATTACTCAGGTTGAGCATGAGAGTTAGACTGCCAGAACTTCAGTCCCAAAGTCAGGGCCTCTGCTCCATATACCTTGCCCCCTCTCCTCCAGACTTGCCCTCTAGACTTGGAAGTTCCCTGGTTGGCATATGGCTTTCAGGGTCTAGTTAGGCCAATCTAAGTGGTTATCTTGCAACTCACCTCCTTCCCCATCAGTAAGAAGATTCTGAAGCTTGCAGTGAGGGAACACTGGAGGATTTATGAAGGTTTGTCCCCACAAAGAGTGTTCAGGGTCCCAGACAGGCACTTATGTTCAAACGATACACATAACATGTTTGGGACTCCATACATCACAACAAGGCAAAGAAACCTATTTGAGAGAAAGGCTATGGGAAGAAGTTGATGTGAGTGTACCGTCCATGTGCCAGGCATGGACTGCTGATGGTACAGTAAGCACATATGTGGACAACAGTGAACAAAAGATAATGCCAAGACACAGAAATCACATCGAGGAGCATGAACTTTATTCTCAGGGCAAAGGGAGCTGATGTAAAGTTTTGAGTCCCAAAGTAACAAGGCAAGAGGTGATTTGAGAGTGTCCACTCTGGACACAGAGCAAAGGGAGGGTTTAAGGGCAGCAGGACAGTTAGCAGTTTCTTACGTCATTCAGACAACAAGTGATACAGACCTAAACTAGGGGGATTTCAGTAAGAACTTAAGTTTAGGGGCACCTGGGTGACTCAGTCAGTTGAGTGTCCAACTTCGCCTCAGGTCATGATCTCGTGGCCAGTGACTTTGAGTCCCGTGTCAGGCTCTGTGCCCCATCAGGCTCAGCCTGCTTCAGATTCTGTGTCTCCCTGTCTTTCTGCCCCTCCCCTGCTCACGCTCTGTTCTCTCTGTCTCTCAAAAATAAATAAACCTTAAAAAAAAGAATTTAAGTTTAAACAGGACATGGAGATTGCAAGTGGGGAGATGTGGAGAGAGGAATATAGGCTGATTCTCTGATTTAGGTCTCAGGTAACACAATAGGTAGCAGTGCTATGAAAAAAGACTGTACATACACACACCCCAAAGTTAGTGTGTACTTGGTCTGGGGCTTACAGAGAAAGACGCTTGGTTCACTTTGGGGCATGGTGATTTTCAAGTGGCCAGAGAACCACCAATCGAATATATAAATCCAAAACTCAGAAGAGACGTCATGGCTGGAGACAGATTTGAGCGTCATCACAACACAGGTGGACATTAAAATGATGAGCATAGATCATCTTTCCCAAGGATAGTGTATAAGAAGAGGAAGTCTATGAGCCAAAGACAAATGCCAAGGAGGAGAAGGAAGGATGTTTGGAATGAAGTGAGGTACAAGCACAGTCGAGAGAAAACATTGTCAAGGAATGAAGGGTTTCAAGAACCAGTGGTGGTCAACATCATCAAGTGGGGGGCCCCAAAATAGGAATAACGAAAGTTCATTAGATATAGCTATTAGATCGCTGGTGACCTGCTAAGTAACTCTTTTGAGAGTTGGGGGTCAGAGTCAAATTACAAGAGATTTGAAGAATAATGAAAAATAAAGTAGAGAAAGTAAATTTAGTCACTTCAAACAAACATGATGAGAGGGAAAAATGAGGCAGGACAGTGGTTCGAGGAAGACAGGGTTCATGGGAGGTTTGAAGGCTTTTTTATCTCTTTAGTTTGTGTGGTCTATTTTGGAATGGGAGCAAATTTTCTACTTCCATGTAGAAGAAATTTGAGTTTGAAAGAATTTGTAAATTCCGGGGCTGGAGTCTGGCCTCTGGGAGATAACTTTTGATCCATAGTTGTAACACATACACATACACACACACATATACACACACATATACACGCATACACACACACAGTTATCATATAGTGATATGCACACATATGCATCAAACTTATGTCACATAGTGATAATGCAAAGACACATGCCAAAATTAGTTTGACACTATAATTTTTTTAAGTTTATTTATTTATTTTTAGAGAGAGCACACATGAGCAGGGGAGGGGCAGAGAGAAAGGAAGAGAGAGGAACTCAAGCAGACTTCTTGCTGCCAGCACAGAGTCTGATGTGGGGATCGAACCCACAAACCTTGAGATCATGACCTGAACCAAAACCAAGAATCGGACGCTCAACCAGCTGAGCCATCCAGGTGCCCCTGGACTAAATTTTTAAAGTTCTTGAGTTTATCCCAATTTAAAGTTCTAATAAGATAAAATAGGAAGATTACTTGAGTAGAGAATCAAAGATTCAAGGTATAGTCCTGGCTCTTCTTTCAAATGGCCATGTGACCTTTGTGTCAGTCTGTCCCTCTTATAGTCAGTAACCTTACCTGAGAAATTAGCCAGATGTACTGGATTGGGAATGACATCCTAAATACCAGCTCTGATGGATGGATGCAGGCTTCTCAGCATGCCATACTGAAGATGTTTCTGAGGCTGTGTCTAAGCTTAGCAAGCAAGACTGTTATAATAGACCAGCACTGTCTGTCACGGGCAGGAAAATAGTAGTGTTAGTGTTTACCATTTCTAAACTCCTGAATTAGAACACTCCGTGATTCATTAAACACATTATGATCCTGTCATACATTATGACTTTGGCCCAGTAAAATGCTCTGTAGCCATTTTTACCCCTTATTTAGTCCAAAACCCATTATTTTTTTTTTTTTTACTAAGGAATTGAATGGATCTAACATCACTATCTCTATGGTTCTATTCAGAAACTAGGCTTATTCTTTTCTGTTTATCTTTCTAATAGGCTTCTATAATAGCCATACCACTTAGGGAAATAAACCATTGCTTGTAAAAACTGACTTCAGATATTTAGAACTGCATTGTTTACTGACTCCACAAAGCTCCAAAAAGGGTCTAGAGCATTTTAGACTGTGATGGAAATTATTTTCAAGTCAGATCTACTGGTCCTTTCTTGCTAGATTCAAATGTCATATTTACAGCATTTGCGATACCCAAATGAGGGTTCCAACACCCTGACTCTTACATCAGGGTCCACTGCCCTACAAGTGTCATCAGAGAGATGTATGGCAACCAGTTCTCTATAGCACAATAATAGAAGATCCCCCCCCAACCACCCCCAAGCTCTTGAGTATATATATCTCTTTTCTGATTGTCTACCATAAATACAGCTCCGCTTACACCTTCAAGTGGACTCAGGCCCTGCCATTGACATGTGGCACTTCTATCTGGGGGCCTGTAACTTCTGATAATACTATCTGCCTGTGGTACTGTCGGGAGGCTCGCACAAAGTATAAAGGAAAGCATTTGTAAGGTCTCAATGTTCATAAATGGTATTATTACTGTTTTTACTCTCTTTCCTGACGGAGGCCCTCAATAGGGAACGATGAGAATGTTTTATAACTGCATGTATCACTGGTACTTGGTCAAAGAACCAGAGAGGCAATTCACAGGGCTTTCAGCAAAACACCCTCAAACTCAAAAGTTATTAGTCCACGAGGCCAGGGCGCTTTGCCATTAATATATCCCTCTTTATTGTGGTGAGTATTTTTATTGGTAAGAAAAGTTGATTTAATATAAAAACCTAGTGGTCCCCTACTCCTTCCATTGTGAGTCTGTCCCCCTCAGGGGCAACTAGGCAATCTTTGGCTCTCTGTAAACATGGCTTCTGTCTCATTTGTTCTTTTATCTCCTAAAGGAACTCTGCCACCCTGCGTGCTGCTTCCTCTTCCCCTCCCTTCTTCTCTGAGGTTGCTTCCATCTCATCGCCTTTTCTAGCATTTGGAGATGGTCTCGAGCTAGTCATCCATATTACCGCTGCAATTATCCTCGGGGCCTACTGTACTACTAATACATTACAAGGTTCTGCCAACTCATTTTTTTATTTCAAAGCCATCATTCTTGCTGCTGTCTGGCTTCTTTTTTGATTTTTGCCTTCCTGTAAGCAAGCTTACTTTTGATATTTATTGTCTTATCTCATCTTTCATCTTGTGTTTCATAGAGCCCAGGCTTAATTGGATTTTATTGAAAGTACAAGCAGATGCTGCCTTAAATTACTTTTGTTTCCTACAGTAAATCTTTTTTCAAGTATGTCCTTCCTTTGCCTCCTATGAGCCCTGTTCTTCATTTATGCTTCAATGTCTTTTCATAGGCCCCAAACTGGTATGTGTGGGTTTCTTTTTCCCCTCCAGCTTATCCATACCCAAAAATGAGAATTCTACACAGGCCTGGAATCTCCTCCAGAAACAGGTGCAATGAGATACTAAAAACGGGATACTTTCTCAGTATCAGTGAAAACCCCCACATTAATAGGGGCAACTAGGACCAGATATGTAATTTTCTGGACCCGATCTGAAGTGAAAAGACAGAGCCCCTTGTATACAAATTATTAAGAAGTTCGAGATGGTGATAGCAGAGAATTAACCCAAGCACAGGGCTAATTGTGAGTGAAGGATTCTATGTAACTGTAAAGCTCATACACCCACGAAGCCAGCCCTGGGAACAGTGATCCCCACCATCCAAAGTGGGGTGCTGGACCACCAAGTAGGACTTATAAGGAAGGGTATGCAAACTGGATTTTCAAATCTCAACCCCTCACCCACATAAAAGGTGTAAGAGGGTTGAATTGAAGCAGCTGACAAGTGAGTTGGAATTTGAAAGATTTCTCCAGAGTGAGGTATCAGGGTGCTGTGAGAATGCCCCTCCTAAATGAGTGTGGCTTTGAGGACAGCCCTTGAAGAGTTTTACACGAGGAGGGGGTCTAGGAGGGCGGTGAGGGAGCAGCCTCATTCTCATCCAGAGCAATTCAGTAGAGTGTGCTCAGGAAGAAATGTCTAGGAATCTACATGGATGTCTCTGGAAAAGAAAGTACCAGCTTTGAATGTCTGCCAAGCCAGAAGAGCACCAGATCAGGGCCATGGCAGTCAAGAATGCCCTTTCCTGCCCCTGCCTCCTGGTCTGGGTGTAGAATCTGAGGAAGAAGCAGAGCAAAGAGAGAAGAAAAGCTTTATATTGAGATTTTGATTATTACTCTGCACTGAAATGAGACTGCTTTGGGACCCTAAGTGATCTGGCCATTTCTCTTCTCTGAACATAACCGCAGCCACCAGTAGCTCACCACAGACCGAGTGGAAGAAGCCACAGAGCAGGCATGCACAGAGTTGCCGTGTAATTGGATCTCAGCAAGTTCTGCTTATTTAAATGCACAGAATTTGTGTCTCTCTTGTGGATCTCTTCAAGTTATGCTCGTTTGCTGAATAGAGACCTCTCGCTGAATCTTCAGATATGCACCAGTTGCCTTTTTCATGATCCAGCATCGCAAAGGGAGCAGGAGGAAGCAGGGCTTCAGGCAACTTCACTCAGTTTGGTGCACCTGCAGCTCCAGGTGCCAGGCGTAGTGATAAAGGCTCTTCTGCTGCCTCAAGACACCCTCACAGGTCCCCAATCCCCCATCACCCTGAACCCAAAGAACCTGCCGATTTGAGAAGTTGTGCCTGCAAGCCTTCCACTCAGGAACAGCTTCCTCCAATCCCATTACTGGAAGCTAAACAGAAGGGTGCTGCTGTCCACCCTGAGTAGAAGCTTCTGGGCACCTCTGGGGAACCACCACTCAGGGTGACTTGAGGCCCTTTTGCAAATATTTGATTTGACTGATCAAAAAATTTCTGCTGCATTCTGCCTCAGCCGGCCACTGCCTCTAGCCCCAGCTCTTGCTTCTCTAAGCTAGAGCCTACTGGAGAGCTTGGATAAGGCAGTAGATCCCCATCCTGACTGTACCTCACAATCACCTGAGGAGCACTGAACATTGTAAACACCAATGGCTGGGCCTCCCCCAGACCAACTGCAATCAGCCAACTGGGGAGCGAGGCTCAGAAATCTAGGCTTACATTGCTCTCCAGGCAATTCTAATGTGCAGGGCAACTCACAGGCTATTCCATTTTTTGCTCAATTCAGTCTCATCTTGCAGAAATTCCTCATAGCCTTTGGCATGTGGGTGACAATGTTTCCTATTTTTCAGTGCTGACACGGGTTTTTCTCATATTATTATATTGAGATCAATTCAGATTTGTCTGCAATACAAGGGAAACTCTCCTAACTGTCAGAGTTAGGAAATAACTGTGTAACATAAGGAAAATATGAAATCTTCCTCCACAGAGCTTGTAAAAACAAGCCAGAGTCATCTTGTTTTCTGCAGCTCTTTGGGTGAACAGTTACCAGGCTCGGGTCCTTTCTTGTGCTGTGGATTTACACTGTAATCTTAATCAATCATAGTAAGAGTCCCTCCATCATGAAAAATTCTTCATGGGCAATCCTTTCTTAGTGAAGGGGCATAAATGAAGGGTTGTCCCTGTGCACAATACGCAAACAAATCTGGACACCTCTGCAGTACAAATTCCTCATCTCTCCATAATTGCAATATTTTATTGATGCTTGATTTTGAAAAACACATTGTTTACTCTAAAGGTAAATTCAAGACTGCCAGAAAATGTAGACCTTCCCTCCGAGGGATAAAATTGATCATTATGTCTATTCCATGCAAATTTAAATATTAAAATGTAACGATCACAAAATGCATTGGATTATATTCAGCCTCTAACTTGTCTTTGTCCATTACCCTGAGCATCCGCAATTATTGTCACTCGTGCCTTAATAAGCTCTCACTTTTGTCCACTCTTTGGGCAACCGAGCATGCATTTCCTCTAAGACTTTGCTCATTTACCTGCAGAGCATACAATGGAAACTGCACTGTTTCAGATATCTGGCTTCTTCATGCAGGCCTTCTCTACCCCAAGTATAGCAAGCAGATTGCTCTGCTCCTTTACTATCCTGAGCACTATCCAGGTGCTGAACACAAGAGGCCGTGAATAAATGATGAAACCAAGTTTTAGCTTAGAGCTTGCTGTGCTTCATTTGCATAACTATAATGTCAGATTCATTATTCATGAGCATATGCTACAATGGCCCTCCCCTTATAGCTCAATCCTCCACTGCTTCTGAGTCTCAGATGTGTAAGATGAACCATCTCTCTTGCAGCTTGGAGCAATTTCTCCTTTCTGAGTGCACAGTGGAGTGATGGCCCTATTTTTTATGCAAGTGTGGATCCTTGGATGCATAACATTTACAACCTAACATAAAATAAAACTGAAGGTTTTGATACTGAAAGTCGTAAGCATATTGGGTCAACAAAAAAAATAAAACTCAGGGACTCCCTGTAGAATTCTGGTGGAGGGAAGCGTTGGTCTATTTGTCAACAGAAGTAAATTATGATGGTGTATTGTAGAAAGCATGCTGGGAAGGCTTTCCTAACCAAAAATCTCTCCCCCGCATGGGTGTCTCTCCTGCCTGAGATTCTACCATTTAAAAATTTCAGGAAACATTGTCTCTTGGAAGGAAAATATCCTTGGGAAGAATAGCATCCTGGGCACTATGATTTACTTAAGCAGATCTTTATCCTTTCTGTGAATAAGACCAGCCCACTCTTACATGGTGCTTCCTATGTGTCGAGCACTCTTCTAAATACCTTCCACATACTAACTCATGTGATCCTTAAGATAGCTCTAGGACTGTAGACCATATCATTATCATCATCACCATTATCACCATCATCATGATCTCCATTTTTCAGGTGAGAAAAGTGAAACATGGAAAGGTTGGATAACTTGCCTAATTCACATGCAAGAGTCGAGATTTGAACCCTCAGAGCTTAACTACAGAATCTGAAGGGAAGCACAGCACTTCATGGCCTCTGGAGGATGACACATGTGTGAGGGATCTCTCTGGATGTGTGGAAATAACAGAAACAGTGGGAAATATTCTGAAAATAAGAAATGTGGAGGTGTGCTGGGTGTGGCAGGGGACAAAGCCCTACTGTTGCCCAGGATCTGTCCACCAACCCTATGACATTCATTCTCGTCTCCTTGCTGCCTTTCCTTTCTCCCCTGTACTCTCAGGCCTCCCTGCAGCGACTTGATACACCATGAATGCTCCTTCAAAGCCTTCACACTCACTGTTCTCTCTTCCTGGAATACTCAGAGATCCACATGATTCTCTGATTTACCTCTTTCAACTCTCACCTCATCAGAGAAGTCTTGTCTTGCCATCCAGTGTAACACAGCACGACATCATCTATCCCTCCAACCTCTCCAATTCTCTGTCTCCTTTCCCTGCTTCATTTCTTTCCACAGCACTTACCACCAGACATGTTATACAATTCCGCATTTATTTAGTAGCTGCCCCTACTACTTACCTGCCACTGGGATGTGAGTTCCATGAGAGAAAGAGCTTTGTCTTTTGGTTCACTGCTATATTATCAACACCTAGAACCGTACCTTCCACATTAAAAGCTCAATAGGCATTTGTTAAATGAATGGATGGGTGACCATGAACTACTTACTTTACAGTTCTTCCCAAGACAACCTCCAACTGGAAGATAAAACTTGAGACATCTTATAGGTCTGTCGTTTTATAGTTTGTTATATGTGTCTAGGGCTATAATTCAATAAGGCTCATTAAATCACTGATCTTCTTAGCAGTGACAAGGTTAGACCAGGTGTATTTTTAGATGGAGACCAATATAAATATAGTGACTGCATAACTGCATAAGTTTTTTGGTAGAGATGCTGATGTGTTGTTCCTAGCACAGATCCTGGAAGCATTAGGCATACAACCTAGGGGAGACAAAGTGAAAGACAGATTTGGTGTTGCAAAAATGACCGACGTCTTGAGGTTTGATCTGGGTTCAAGTCCTGGATCTGCTGTTGATTGTTATATGACCTTGGGCAAATTAATGAACCTCATTTTTCTCATCTACAAAATAGGAAGATGTAGCAATATGGCAGCACTAACCTTACAGGGCTATTGGGAAGATCAAGTCAGACAATATAGGTGAAACTGTTTAGCACATGATAGGTTTCCTTTTTTATCCTGAATCTTCATGCAAAGATGGCATGATTTAGTGAGAAGTCGGAAGTACAGCATAATCAACACGACTCTTTGTTTAAATAGGAAAAAAGGAAAAAAAAAAACCATAAAATTCACAAGCTCTCCAACCAAGTCTAACTGTTCCTCTTTTTTGTTTCCAACTGTTCCCATAGTTCTACTCTATTAGTTTATTTAACAGATCATTAATGAAATTAATTTATTTACCGGGCTCTCACTAAATGCCAGGTGTCACCACTTAGTGATTGTGTCTATTAGCTCTCTTTTATGGTTAATACTTCAGTGGTAAAGGATACCTTTGCAGTGCTTTCCTCATCCAGAATACAAACGTAGAATGAGAAAGCATTGGTAGTATTCAACCAGAGATGCTCTGGGTTGTATAAGGAGAACAAGGATACTTTATGTTATTCCTGATATAAACAACCAAAAATATCTTCAGAAATACTTTGCGTTTTCCGTATTAGAATAAATCTACGGGTAGCAAAGGGTGGATGATGCATCTGCAGCAGAGAGTAGAAATGAAATGATTGGTTTGGGCCCAGAGTCATTTGTTCTTTTAGTTTATGTATAATCACTGTCTACTTCCCTCATGGGACCATTAACTTCTACATGCATGGCCTCAAGTCTAAGAAAAGAAGAAACATTGCATGAAGTAAAGTCTTATTTTATTATTAATTAGTTCTCTCCAGGCTCAGGGGATGCTCTATGTCTTTCTGTTTCTGTTGTGGAACAGACTGTCTCAGGACTGTTATCTGACAGCCCTTCTTTTGGGCAGAACTGCATGCACAAAGACCTCCCCTTCAATTCAAGGAGAGAGCTGCTCCTGCCAACACCAGGAAGAGATCACTGAAAATCACTGCAGAGGGAATAGGGGATGTGACACCTGCATTACACAGCACTCATTCACCTCCTAACGTCTGTGGATAATATCTCACCCGGGGTAGGCAAATCAGAGCTCCCTCTTCCTTCCGACCAACTCTAAGTTCAGGAGGTATTCTGGATGGTGTATAAAGTCAAATCCTTGTCTCAGGGCTTCTAAGTAGTGACAGAATTGCAACTAGATCTGAACCTTTTAAATCCTTGTCAATTTCTCTTTTTCACACTATCTTCCCTTTCACCCACACTCTGTGGTCCACATTTTGAGCTTTTGTGATTGTTTTTTTTTCTGTGAAATGCAGCCCATAATTTGATAGGCCACCTTTCTTTGAGTGATACTTCTTTGAGGATGGTATAATTGTGAAGAGCACATAGCAAAATTGTTCTTAAGAAAAGTCCTGAAGTAGATAGGATTTGTTCATTCTCATAATTCTTACAGTCCCCGCTTGTATAATGGGAAAAGTGGAACAGTCTTAAGGAACTGGTGAAACGTGTTTCATAAACTAAGTGGAGAGTCAACTGATTATCGCAAAAGATTATCCATTTGTTCTAGCCAAAAAGCAATATTACTCCTTGATTGTAAACATTTATTTCATAAAAATTTTGGAACTTATATTGTTAATAGAATAGCAAGAACCCAGAGAATAGTTGTTTTGATGGTAATAAATCTCATGAAAACCAAAAGAAGAAAGGGAAAAAAAATAATGCCCTAAGATTCCTTGGGGATTTTAATTTTATTGAATGAGCATTTTATTGGCTCTTTTCAGAAAATGTAGACAACACATCTGCATTCCCATCAAGTTTATAACCTTTATCCCTGTCCAAACGGAATGTGAACTATCTCAGAGACATGGCTGTGATTTATAATTACAAAAAGAAAAAAAAATCATTTAGGGGAAATGGGTCTGAATTATCAAGATATCTAAATACAAAATAGCTTTAACCATGATATTATTTCAAATACATTACAAATAGGACTACCATCCATATCTTTCTACAGGGTTGGTTTAATGAATGAATTAACTTACAATGAGCAGCACTCCTTGGCATTAAAAACAATTTTGTTTAAAATTTTAAAGTTTATTTTCTTAGTAAATAGACCCATGAGCACCATCCCTGTATCACTATGAAAAACGAAAACATGTTACTGTTGGTCAGCAGAGCTGGGAGATATAAAGGTATGAATATAGAAAGGATATGGGTGAGAAAAAACATGTTGATACTTTATATTTTCTTAGCAGTCCTTTGTTTCACAAGTACTTCAGTATCAATTTTCTTCCATCCCCTATAGAATTATCTCTGAATCTTATTGTTGGTGCTTATGTCAAGGAGATTTAACAGTATACAAATTTAATTTGTATATTTGTTAATTTAACACTTAAATAAATGTTTATTTAAGTTCTCAGAAAGTAAAATTCCTAAGAAAGCATCAATTTTCATTCACAAGGGCTCAAACCCGCTCTAGTCTCTTGGAATACTTGCTCTTGGGATGCTTCCTCTGAGACTTAGCTACCATACTGAGGGAAGTCATGGAGAGGTACTCCAGTCTACAGCTACTCCAGACTCCAGGCTACAGCTGGGTGCTCAGCGACAGTCAGCATCAACTACCAGCCATGTAAGTGAGCCATGTCGGATGTCCAGCACAGACAAGCCGCCGGAAGACCACGGTCTCAGACAATATCAGACAGCACCTGTGTGAGAGACCCTATGCAAGAACTGTCCAGATGAAACTTGTCAAGCCACAGAACTGTGATAGATAATAAGAAATCATTGACTGAAGCCACTACATTTTGGAGTGGTTTTTTGTGCAGAAATAAGTCACTAGAAGAATCCCTATGATTAGGATTTGGTCCTGATTTATCCCTTTTAGTTCTTTGCTGCTGGATCTAGAGTAAGTCTCTGAAACTGCTTGTTTAATGTCTAGAAATTTTCTGATTTGTAACTAGTCCCATCTACTTCCCTGTCCCACACTCTTCCTCCCCCCACAGCTGAAACCACTGGACATACACTATAGCTGAACCTACTGTATGTTCTGAAACCAAATCATCTTTCTGGACCTCTTAAATCTGAACTCCTAGTCTTGTTGGCTCTCTACCAACAAAGCTTCTCCCAGTGGTTCTCAACCCTGACTGCACATTGGGATCCTTTGGGAAGTATTAAAAAATACATGGTGTCTGGCTCCCACCCCCAGAGATCCTCATCTAGTTGGTCTAGCATATGGCTTCTCTACACTGGTACTCTTGACATTTGGGGCCAGATAATTCTTTGTTTTGAGGGGCTGTCACCATATTGCAGGATGCTTAGCAGTATCCTGGCCTCTACCCATTGGATATCAGGAGCATTCTTACAGTACTGATGACCAGAAACATCTCCAAATGTTGCTAAATGTTTTCTGGGGGGCAGAGTCACCCCTGGTTGAGAATCGCTATGGGGTTCAGCCTGGGCATCAGGACATTACCAAATTCCACAGATGATTCTAACCCACAAAGTTGAGCAGTACTGATCTAGAATAGTGCTGCTTTTCACACTTAAATATGTATATGAATCACCTGGGGATCTTGTTAAAAAATGCAGAACCTGATCTAGTAGGTCAAGGGTGGGTCCAGGAGTCTGCACCTAACAAGCTCCTACTTGATTGAGATGTGGCTCTCAACCCATTCATTGCGGAACAGGAAGTAGACTTGCCTGAGGTACTCTACTTACACTTAGCACCTTCACCTGAATACCTCAGGGCCCTTATCCTAACTGCTCCCAGAGAAAACTGGTTGATTGTAAACAAGGCACCTGTACACTCCACAGTAGGCAAAGATGCCTGAAAACATGGTAGCAGAGAAATTACTCCAAGTGAATTATTCACTTCTTAAGGATCAGTGTGCAGACTACATACTGCATTTCCCAGGGTAGAAGGTGCCAGTAGATGAGGGGAAAACTTCCGTACAGTTTGCTGCTTGCTGTTGCCAAGGAAGAAAGCCAAACAATGCCTTGAGCTGCCAGCCTTTTTCAATAATACACTTCACATTGCCAGCAGGGAGAAAGGCTGCGTGTGGGATGGAGATTCCCCCCGCTGCCCGAGCCCACCCTCAGCTCTCCTTTGGCAAGTCTGCCGCTTTAATGTTATATCACAGGGGTTAAACAAATGAGGCAAGAGGGCAGATTTTTAGTTTGAAAAGGGATTTCAAGAAGTCAATTCTAGTCCCTACAGGACAGAGGTCAAGCTACAATCGAGTCAAGACAGACTGGCCTTCTGGAATTTACACAGAACTATGGAAAGGTTACGTCTCCCTCCACTCAGGATACAGGTACGCAGACGTTTGTACGACTCTGTTCTGCTTTGGCTTTTGTCCAAGAGAAATGCTCTCATTTCATCTTGGTGGTATTTATTTGCACTAAAATTACTTCAGAAGTATATACACTCTCACCTGTAAATTTAGCTAGGAACCTGACAATACTAGCGGGTAAAGAGTCTTCTGGGCATATTATTTAAATCCTACTGGCTCCAAAGGCGGAAAAGGCATCTCGCTGTTTGGGAACCTACAGTGAAGTGCCAGCCTACCTATAGCCTCTCTCTCAGTGTCTAATGTGCAAAACCACTGTACTTGGCACCTAGGAAAACTGGGGGGAAGGGTGGTGAATTGACTGCTCAAGGAAACAATTCTAATTTTAGAGCATGCTTTGGGTGTAGAAACTGTAAGAGAGAGTTCTTCTCTTCTACTTTTCTTCATGTCCCTAAGACGCAATTCTAAACAAACTTCAAGTACACGAACACTACTTAATTCTGAATAGAGCATGGCCTCTATAACCCATATTTGCTTCCTTACTACGAAGAAGGGGGTTGACAGTGAAAGCAAGCTCAAGGTCCTGTTTACCTCTGTTTCTGGAAACCTTATACCCAATCAGGCTCCTTGGCTAATGGCTGCATCTCCCCTTGACTGTATCCTAGTTCCTCTTAGATTAGGGAATAATAAACTGTAGACAGAGGGATTAAAGTCTTCAGGGACATCTGGCAATGTGTGGAGACATTATTGGTTATCACAGTAATGACTAAGGGTTGCTCCTGGAAGCTCATGGATAGAGGCCCAGATACTGCTACATGTGTGACATACACAGGACAATCCCCCACAACAAAGAAGGATTGGAACCCCAAATATCAATTTGCTGCTGTTCAAAAACCCTGTCTTAGATATTTGGAAGCTCAAAAGACTCCCAGGTAAAGTCTGCTGGAGACCGCAGACCTCATCTCACCACCTAAGGAAGTGGAGAAGTTGAGAAAGGACTCCTATAAGGAATTCCTGTCCTTCCCCACAAGGATGGAGACCTTCCCACCCTGCTCCTCTCTCTGCTACCCCAGAAGGGAACAGTGCCTGACACGTGGTAGGTGCTTAAAATAAAGATTTGCCAAAGAAAGAAATCACTCCCACCCCTAAGTTTAAGGGTGTCCTCATAACGGAGAGGAAGAAAAGAAGTCATAGTGGGGACTTTTTCAGGCAGTGCATAGAGGACTGGGGTGCTCCTTAAGCTTTAATGTGTAGGTGAATCACCTGGAGATCTTGTTAAAAATGCTGCCGCTGATTCACCAGGTCCAGGATGCAGCCTGAGAATCTGCATTTTCTGCTGGATTCCGAGTGGAGCTGGTACTCTTCAGGTCACACTTCCAGCAACAAGAGTAGACTTTCTCAGCCCCATGTCCTGTTGCAGAAAACACTGAGGATAATAAAATCTCTGCAGTGCCCACTTGGAACACTTGTTGTGATGACTAAGTTAAAAGAATATATCTGTCCTGACATGATCTAGAAACTTGAGAGGCTCTTCGGAAATTCCAGAAACTAAACTCTCCCACTTTTCAGTGAGGAAACAGAGGCCCCAATTCACCTTAACTTGCGCAAGGTCACAGCGGTGATTGGCTGCAAAGTCTGAGACAATCCCCCACTGGGCCTACCCAGGCAGCCATCTTTCCCCTGTCTGTGAGCCGGGCTGTACACACTGCCTGGGGCCTAGCACTGGCCGTTGTTTACTGGTCTCTGCTTTTCCCCTCACGGTGCTGTATAACGCCTTGGCTGAAAATGAACCCAGGGCCACTCCTCCAAGTCCACCTGCCACTCCCTCTGTATCCGATTGCCACAACCAGTGAGATTGGCCGGCTGTTGCCACATCCCCAAAATCAATGGTTCTACTCCCCTGCTCCTTTTCGTGCATCACAATGTCCTTATACTGGGTGCTCCTCCCCTGATGTATGAGGGAAGCACAAACCAAATTAACCACAGGCAAAGAGAGCAGTTAGCCTGGTGCCAAACAACAGAGCAGGCACTGAGCTGGGACTAAAATCGCATTTCAATTCCCCGTGCATTCTCCACACCTCCTTCAGGAGGAACACGGCGCTCACTGTTTACACCAAGCCCTCATTAGTCCAACAGCCTGTTGTCTTAATACTAAAAACCTACTCATCAATAGCAATTTAGGTGAGGGGAAATTATATTTAAAGAGAAACGTTCTATCATTTATATGTTCGCTTTAAGAATCTTACCCTCCAATTGTCTCGAAATAATCTTGACTCTGCTTTTCTTCTCCTGCAAAAGTAGATAATGCTGTCCTGAGAAACCAAAGGTGTATTCCTGTCCTGTCTTTTCTTGCCACCCAGTGGAAGCATCACTCTGAGTCTCATGGATTTTAAGTGCCATCTAGTGGTAAGTCTTCAGATGTTAAAAATAATGCAATGAACTGTAATGTGGCAAGCATAGTCAGGTCTCAAGACGATGGTGGCATCATCTCTTTACCTGAGATTCATAAGATCTGCCATATGTGAATTACCAATATTCAACAATTTTGAATATATTTTTTCAAATAATTCTGCCTATCAGTTTGAGCATCACTTTTTAAGACCTCTAACTTCTCAGGGAAAAAGCTTTCAAAAGATCCTTATAATTTGTTTTTCTATTGTATGTTAGGCACAAATTGGAGCATTCTGCATACATTTTTAATTTGGAAGGCAAGGTTTTTTTTTTTTTTAACCAAAAAATAAAAATAGCAGCTTAGCCCTTCTGAGTACCTTTCACTGGTATTTTCTATTTGCTTTGACAATTCTATCCACTTTTTCCATCATAGAGAAGAGCAACACAAGTCAGGATTTCATTCTACAGAGAGACAAAAAAAAGTCTCTAGTCCCTCTTCTTTGGAGAAGAGGGAAACTGGAAAGACCTAATGTCCCTTCTCTTCATCCACCCACATGAGCCCTCAGTATCTGCTCCTCCCTAGCTTTCGTGCCTGCTGACCCACCATCTGCACTTAGGTGAATCTGGCTTAGTGCTATGTGATTTTGGCTCCTTTGTCCATTTTCTGTACAATGGCAGACAAACCCATGGGGATCAGACTTTAAGGAATGTGTCTACAGCTTACCACTAGATCATAAAAGGGTTAAAGTTATGACTTAGATTTCCAGCTCCTGGTCTAATGCTTCCTCTTCAAGATCAAAAGAAGTTGTGGCAGACATGCACTTACAAGAGTAAACCCCAGGTCCTCAGAGTAAATATGTACAGATGAAATACAGCCAGAGAGATATGAAAACAGATGGCCCTCCAATAGCACAAATGGAAAGTTCAAAAGGAGTTTTTATTAAAAATGATTAGATATCTTTGAACAGCAACTACTATTAAATGCTAGCTCACTACAATTTACTTCACTTTGTTTCTGATAACATTTGTTTTTCTGAATCAAAATGTTAACTATAGAAGATACAAAGCATAAAGTAAAATATAAGCTATCCTTCATACATCCTGTAGATGTGGCCCCATTAAATTCCCTTGTGTTGTTTTCCTGTAGATGTCTAAGTATAGAGATTGGGAATATGTGTGTGTGTATATATACATGTATGTATATATACATGTGTGTGTGTGTGTATATATAGGCCACACCCTAGACCTGGTGAATCAGAGACAGCATTTTTAACAAGATCTCTAGGTGATTCACCTATGCATTAAAGCTTGAGGAGCACCCTGGTGCTCTACGCACTGCCTGAAAAAATCCCCACTATGACTTCTTTTCTTTCTTTCCATTATGAGGTCACCCTTGAACTTAGGGGTGAGGTTGATTTCTTTCTTTGGTAAATCTTTATATATATAAAGAGAGAGAGAGAGAGAGATTAGGATTATATATATATATGCATATGTGTGTGTGTATATATATATATATATATATACATATATATATATAGGTTTTGTCAGGTGAATTGTTTTCATTTAATGATATATTATGAGCATCTTCCCATGTCATTAAATATATTCACAACATCAAAATATATATTTTATGAATGCATGATATTTACTTTAACCAATACTTATTGATATACATTAGATTGTTTCTAAATTCTTACTCGAATAGCTAAATAATTCTGAGATGAACTACCCTGTATACAAATAAGACAACTGGAAATATTTATTAGAAATTGACTTCTAGAGGGGCATCTGGGTGGCTCAGCTGGATAAGCATCCGAGTTCGGCTCAGGTCATGATCTCATGCATGGTTCGTGGGTTCAAGCCCCATGTGGCGCTCTGTACTGACAGCTCGGAGCCTGGAGCCTGCTTCAGATTCTGTGTCTCCCTCTCTCTCTGCCCCTCTCCCACTCGCACTCTGTCTCTCTTTCTCAAAAGTAAATAAACATTAAAATAAAATTTAAAAAAAAGAAATTAGCTTCTAGAGCTGAATCACTGGGTCAAAGGATGTGAGTGTGTTTAAGTCTTGTGATACACAACAACTATTCTCTACAAATGCCACCATCAATTAATACTCTAACCAGGACCTTGTAAGTGTACATCAATGACATTTTCTTGGAGGAGGAAATCCCTTACCTCATCAGGGTGTCTCCTTAAGCATACAATAGGCCTATTAAACGTTTCAACCTTTTGGGGCACCTGGGTGGCTCGATTGGTTGAGCATCCCACTTCGGCTCAAGTCACGATCTCAGGGTTCATGAGTTTGGGCCCAGTATTGAGCTAGCTGCTGTCAGTGTGGAAGCTGTCAGCCCAGAGTTTGCTTGAGATCCTCTGTCCCCCTCTGTCTCTGCCCCTCCACTGCTCACACTCTCTCTCTCAAAAAAAAAGAAAAGTTTCAACCTTTTAACATCAAGGTGTATGTTTTCAGGTCTTCTGATCTTGAAACTGTAAGCACCTCCATAATTCAGGTCTCTCACAAAGTATATGTAAGATAATCACAAGTGCATCCCCGGTCTCTCAAGGAAATAAGAGAAATTTTTGTTGTTCTGTCTTCTACTTATCTACGTAAATCTGTGTAAAATTCTGTCCAGACTTTGTAGTCACTTCTTTTCATGTAATGCTACCTTACATGCATGTAAGTCTGATAAGTATTAAACTTATGTTCTCTCTCTCTCTGTCTTGTCCATATTGGTACAAAGGGGTCTTTAGTTCATGAGATTGTTCTGTTTTCCTAACAACCTTGTGAGAAGATCTATGTCCCACAAATCAGAGATTCTGTGGACGTGGCTTCCTGGTAACAATAGTAATGGCAGAAACAGACAATGTCAGACAGGAATATTCCATCTGAATTTACTTAGTAGAATGTTTTACCAAAAAAGAGAATAGTTAACAATTGACAAATTCTAAAAACTGTGATCAGGTTTCCCTGACTTCTTATACATTATTATTTTCTAGATAACTGGTGGCATTCCTTGATTCTTTTTCATGAAGAAAACCTAGAAATATTTTTAAAATATGTACCAAAGCCATTATTCAAATTGGTAAATTCTACTGCAAATTAAAAAAAAAAAAAACTCTCTAAAAAACAGGAAACAAAACAAAACAAAACCTATCACTGCAAGTTTGCCTTCTCATTCCTGTTTAAGTTTCCTTCAGTAATCAGGGGAAGCTCATCAGTTTTGGCTGAATATTAAATTAGGGCAGTAGTCAGGACTTCGGCTGAAAACTTCCATTTTCTCTCTTCTCCAAAACTGTCAGGGAGGGTTTTCAATTCTGAATGCAAACAAAATAATAAAATGTATTATTCTGATTGAAAATGACTAAATTCACATTGTAATTAGGCTTAACATTATAAAAGTGGCAATATTTGACTATTTGATTTAGGAAGAGATGGCAATTTCATATGGCACAAACTAATAGAACAATTTATAATTACCAAATCATAAATAATAGATCACTAGAACCAAATATTCAGAGGTATCACTACAGTGGGTTCTGGTGGTTGCTGCCAGACCCTCACTGAAGATACGTTGCTGACCACTGAACCAAGAATGGCTGGAGGAATGGTGTCTCCAAGACCATGGACTCAGCCTTCTTTATCTGGCATCATCCTCCAATCTGATCCTGTGTCTGTTAGCAAATGACTAGGCTAGGATCAAAACAAAAATCATCAGAGTTGGGAGCAGAAACTTCAGATTTTCCTCTTGGTCCCACTGAATGGAAGAGGAAGATTTCCGCAGTTCCAAGGTAAAAAAGGAGGCACCAGAGACTCATTCACTGAGATGCAGGAGCCTGCAGGAAGGGAGACACACCCCTTCATGAAGTTGGATTTTGAAACAGACTTTTGCTGATACACTCCCTGTGCCGATTTCAGCTAGAAATGAGAATCAGTGAGGGAATAGCAGGACAAGGTGGGGGCCATAGGAGGAAAACCTATCAGTCTCATCTTCTGTCATGGCAAAGATAGGTCAGTTCCACTGGGTCAGGTGGACACATAGGCAAGTTGGCTTGACCTGAACTTCCTTATTCTTTAAGTAGAATCCCGGAACAAGAGACCCAGGGGTGGGAAGGGAGACAACTGGGAAGCAGGAACAGAGAAGTGGGATAGAAAAGCAGAAGCCAAAGTCACATCTCCTACAGAGGCAGCTGTGCGGTTTGCAGGCCTTCCTCCCAGGGCCTCAGAAGAATCTATACATAGGTCCCAAGAGAGAACAGCGCCTCCATCCTTACACAGAGAGGCCTTACACCCTCTATCATTGTTTACTGGAGAAGCTGCAGTGTAGCAAGAAGGGATTACAATTGCAAGCCAGTAAGTGTAAGGGCCTCTGCCTTTTACCCTCTTCCCTCCCCATTGTCCCAACCCAGAGAAGCTGGGAGAAGTACAGGAACTGCCACACACCTTCCCACTACAAATCCAGCCAGCCATAGATCAGGCATCCGCTGAGAATTAGATGAGATTGGAGTTGGACTGGTTTGAGTTTTAATATCTACAAGTACCTGAGAGGTAGTTAAGAGGCAAAAAGGGGAAATGCAACAGAGCATGATTAAAAGTAATGAGTGGAGAAACATATTTTCATGCTTGTATGTCACCAAGTTCAGATTATCCAATAGCCAGTTATTCAACAGTATCTGGACTGATGAATTAATTGAAATTTCTGGGTCTCTGTGGATTCATTTGATAGAAGTTCAGCTTTTACAGGATAATTGAGTTCAAAGACAAGGAATCACTGGTATCAAATATGAAAGAGATGAAAATGAACTTTCATTTAGAAGGAAACTCCATCAAATTAAGCTAAATATAATTTGTAGTTTTATGTTATCTCACTCCTGTCACATGCAATGCCTAAGAAGCAGACATAATCAAATCCAACAGTATTATCAATGACTCAAAAATAATAATAAATGAATTTGATTTATTTAATTGGTGGGGTAGAAAGAGAATAAAGCTAGTTGGTTCTTGTATTCAAAAAATATGTTAAATGAACTTTTCACTTTTCAGTTCTCTCAAAAATTCTGATTTACAATTCATAGATTATAGGGATACATTTATTCTAACATGGCTGCCTTTTAGAATTTGATTCCATGAAGTTTAAGAAATTGAAGCCAGATATAATGAGGCTACTTCCCACAGTGCTTTTCCAAGGTTATAAAATGTGTTAACTACTTTACTTTTCACCATAGGCCAGCCCACCACAAGGTAAAAATCAAATGGACATTATTTACTCATTATTAGAGACGTGTCTTTTGTGAGAATCATTAAACCCAAATATTATTCTCTCTAGGTCATTAATTTGGAAATTTTCTTATGAATGATAATAATCTACTTAGCTTCCTATGAGACCTTGTAACTGTATTAGTTATTTTACTTTCTTTGCCTTGGGCATTTAGGATCTGAGAGTTTAATATGTCTGGAAATTTACGAAGCTTGTCTAAAGATATGGCCACAGTGGTTTAACTTATATGTTAAATAGCAACTAGATTATGGTTAATTCCTCATCTGTCCAGAACTTCTTGAACTTCAAATTGTCGCATTTCTACCAATTTTCTTAAGACAAACCTCTGTTCTTCAGACACTTGAGACAAGTGTGTTTCTTCAAAGCACTTTTAAAGTTCAAATATAGCACATTTATAACCATCTGCTTCTAGAAAACTTCAATGGATATTTCAAACATTAGCAAGTTTTCTGTCTCGTGTAGCTAGAAGCAATGTCTACGTGTCCTTTCAATAAGAAACAGGTAAAGCTTCTATTTATTCAGCAACATATAATTAATGGATAGGTGAGACAGGCATGGAATTGACAAACTATACTGTTTATGGCATTACATTTATAATTCTTTTCTTCACTTCCTCAAGGTTATCATTGTATTTTATAATTTTCTAACACTCTATTTTACTTTCAAGGAGCAGAAAACATTGACGTAACTATCCTTTGGATATGACCAGCTCTCCAATGCTGTTCCTGAACAGTAAAAGCCCAGCATTTTGAGTTCTTTACAGCATTCTGCCTAAAAATGGCACAGACTGTGTACTGATTTTGCCATTCATTATGCAAGACTCAAATTAATAAGATGATGTTTTCTATAAATTATCTAAATTATAGTCTTTCACTAATCTAATTCAAATTGGGTTTATCCTATAGAAAGTACAAAATAGCTGCATTTTACTCTTCATGACAAACAAAGCAAGGTCCGATCTCTTTCCCAGATAAGTTAGAGCCCAGGTTGTTTAAACTGAGTGTTTAAGAGTGTTTAAGAGTGTACTTCAATGGCCTCAGGTCTCAGGGAAAGAAACTTAGGGCTATATTCAGGGCAAATTTAAAAGCCAAACAGGGAGTCTTTTTGAGAGATCGATGCAAAAAAATTAGTAGGCAAAGAACTAAAATCCAGCAACAAGGCAAGAGGGACACCAAACAAAAATAAGGAAGTACCCAGGGGGTTGTTGAAGGAGGAGCCTAGATAAATCTCCAGGTACTGCACAGATCTACAGGCACTTTTATACAGCATCTACGGCCTTAATAAAAAATTGAGAGGCCTCACCAAAATATATCAGCATTCTTTTTTAAAGACAAGGCTCAAAAGTTCAAGGTAAATCTCAGCCTGGATTCTCTGGAGATGGCTCTACCCTAAAATCTTTGGGGTTAACTTTTCTCATGTGGAGTTTCTCTGCTGTTATGCACTGAATTATGTCTCCCGAAATTCATAGATTAACCCCCAATGTGACTGCATTTGTAGAAAGGGCCTTTGAAAAAATAAGTAAGGTTAAGTAAAGTCATAAAGGTAGGGCCCTACTTCAATATGACTGGTGTCCTTATCAGAAGAGGAAGCGATGGCAGGGATGCATGCCCACAGACAAAAGGCTATGTGAGGACCCAGTGAGAAGGTAGCCACTACAAGCCAAAGAGAGAGGACTCAGGAGAAACCAAATCTACCAGCACCTTGATCTTGAATTTCCATCCTTCAGAACTCTGAGAAAATAAATTTCTGTTTTTAAGCCACCCAGTCTGTGATATTTCTGAAACATCTGAGATTACCATATAGATATTAAATCTGTTTTCATATATTCTGAGAGACACTCCTCAAAACATGAGAGTATTTTTATTGACGATGGTGACAATTTTTTTTCACTTATTATTGAAGTATAGTTGACATACAATGTTATATTAGTATCAGGTATACAACATAGTGATTCAACATTTCTGTACATTATCAGTCCATTTACAAGGGACTAGCATTCTTATAAATTCTTTTTTTAAAAGTAAAAAAACCCAAAACTATGCAAGCAAAGAGTACCATGATTAGTTAGTTGTTTCCACATCTTGTACAACAACTGATACTGATACAAGATTTAGTGATTCTGGCTGTTAACATAATTTTTAGTCATATGCAAACTAAGAAGTAGGACATCTTCACCTCCAGAGCTTATACCTAACTACTAAAGCTTCTGCTCTTGACTCTGATGGGTGATAGCTATTGTCTTTGTATGGTTATTTGTTTGTTTGTTTGTTAATGAATTATAATTGACATAGAATGCTATATTAGTTTCAGGCATACAACATATTGACTTGACAATTCTATACATTAATCAGTGCTCACCACAAGTGTAGTCACCACCTGTCACCAAATAATGTTATTAAATATTATTGACTATATATTCCTGATGCTGTACTTTTCATCTCTGTAACTTATTTATTTTATTACTGGAAGTTTGTACCTCCTAATCCCCTTCATCTATTCCACCCATCCCCCACCCACTTCCTTTCTGGCAACCATCAGTTTGTTCTCTGCATTTAAGAATCTGGGCTTTGGGGAGCGGGGGTATGGGGGGTGGGGCACCGGGGTGGCTTAATTAAGCCTCCAACTTCAGCTCCAGTCACGATCTCATGGTTCATGGGTTTAAGCCCCGTGTCGGACTCTGTGCTGACAGCTCAGAGACTGGAGCCTGTTTCAGATTCTGTGTCTCCCTCTCTCTCTCTTCCCCTCTCCCATTCGTATTCTGTCTCTCTCTCTTTCTCTCTCAAAAATGAATAAACATTAAATAAGAAACAATCTGGGTTTTTTTATTTGTTTGGTTCTTTAGATTCCACATATAAGTGAAATCATATGGTATTTGTCTTACTCTGACTTATTTCACTTAGGTCCACCCATGTTGTCACAAATGGCAAGATTTCATTCTTTCTATGGCTGTGTATCATTCAATTTTATATGTAAATATTATATATATATAAATTATATATAATATATATAAATAAATTATATATAAATATATATTATATGGAATTATATATATGTATAAATGGAATTATACACATTATATAATTCCATTTATACATATATATAATTCCATATAATATATATTTATTTATATATATATTTATTTATATATATATATTTATATATAATTCCATATAATTCCATTATATATATATTCCATTATATTCCATTCCATTTTACATATATATATATATATATATATATATATATATCTCACACACACACATACATACCACCTCTTCTTCATCCATTCACCTGTCAATGGATACTTGGGTTGCTTCCATATCTTGGTTATTATAAACAATGCTGCAATGAACATGGGGGTGCATATATATTTTCAACTTAGTGTTTTCATTTTCTTTGGATAAATATCTAGTAGTAGAATTACTAGATCATATGCAATTTCTACTTTTAATTTTGTGAAGAATCTCCATACTGTTCTCCATGGTTGCACCAATTTTCAGTCCCACCAATAGTGTATGAGGGTTCCCTTTTATCCACATCTTCATCATCACTTGTTATTTTTTGATTTTTTGATTCTAGCCATTCTGACTGTTAGGTAATGTCTCATTGTGGCTTTGATTTGAATTTCCCTGATGATTAGTGATGCTGAACATCTTTCCATGTATCTGTAGGTCATGTGTATGTCTTCTTTGGAAAAATGTCTATTCAGGTCATCTGCCCATTTTTTGAATCAGATTATTTGATTTTTTTGGTGTTGAGTTGTAGAATTTCTTTTTAATTATTATTTAAGAGAGAGAGCATGTGTGCAAGCAGGGGAGAGGGCCAGAGGAAGAAAGAGACAAAGAAACTTAAGCAGGCTCCATACTCAGCACAGAGCCTGATGCGAGGCTCAATCCCATGACTGTGGGATGATAACCTGAGTCAAAATCAAGAATCAGATGCTCAACTGACTGAGCCACCTAGGTGTCCCAAAGTTGTATAAGTGCTTTATATATTTTTAGTATTAACCTTTTATTGGACATATCATTTGCAAAAATCTTCTCCCATCACTAGGTTGCATTATTGTTTTGTTGATGGTTTCCTCTACTGTGCAAAAAGCTTTTTATTTTGGCATAGACCCAATAGTTTATTTTTGGTTTTTTTTCCTTATCTGAGGAGGCATATTCATAAATATGTTGCTAAGGCCAATATCTAAGAGATTACTGCCTAAGAGATTAATCCATTTTGAGTTTATTTTTATGTATGGTAAAGAAAGTTGTCCAGTTTCATTTTTTTGCATGTAGCTGTCCAGTTTTCCCAATACCATTTATTGAAAAAACCTGTCTTTTCCCCGTTGTATATTCTTGCCTCCTTTGTCATAGATTAATTGACCATACAAATGTGGGTTTAATTCTAGGCTCTTTATCCTGTTTCATTGATCTATGTGTCTCCTTTTGTGCCAGTACTATACTGTTTTGATTACTATTGCTTTGTAGTATATACTTAAATCTAGGATTGTGATATTTCCAACTTTGTTCTTCTTTCTGAAGATTTCTTTGGTGATTCAAGGTCTTTTGTGGTTCCACACAAATTTTAAGATTATTTGCTCTACTTCTATGACAAATGCTGTTGGTGTGTTGATAGGGATTATATTAAATCTGTAGATTGCTTTGAGTAGTATGAACCTTTTAACAATATCAATTCTTCCTATCCATGAGCATAATATATCTTTCCATTTTGTGTGTCTTCTTCAATTTCTTCATCAATATCTTATAGGTTTCAACTTGGCAATGAGAAAGAATGAAATATGGCCTTTTGTAGCAACATGGATAGAACTGGAGAATGTTATGCTAAGTGAAATAAGTCACACAGAGAGAGACAGATACCATATGTTTTCACTCTTATGTGGATCCTGAGAAACTTAACAGAAGACCATGCGGGAGGGGAAGGAAAAAAAAAAGCTAGAGAGGGAGGGAGCCAAACCATAAGAGACTCTTAAAAACTGAGAATAAACTGAGGGTTGATGGGGGGGGTAGGGGGGAGGGGAAAGTCAGTGATGGGCATTGAGGAGGGCACCTGTTGGGATGAGCACTCAGTGTTGCATGGAAACCAAATTGACAATAAATTTCATATTAAAAAACTAATAATAAGGAAAAAAAAGGAAATTCTTCACAAAACTTTTCCAACTTCACAAAACTTTTAAGTAAGCAGATGAAGAGTATAAGATAGACAAATCATTTGAAAAATCTCTGGGATCATTAATTAAAGGAGAAGTTAAGTTACACACACACAAAAATATCTTATAGGTTTCAGAGTATAGATCTTTTACCTCTTTGGTTAAATTTATTCCTAGGTATTTTATTCTTTTTGGTGCTTTTGTAAATGGGATTTTCTTAATTTCTCTTTCTGCTACTTCATTATTACTGTATAGAAACATAAATTTCTGTATATTAATTTTGTACCCTGAAACTTTAATGAATTCATTTACCAGTTCTAACAGTTTTTTAGTGGAGCCTTTAGAGTTTTCTATACATGGTATCACATCATCTGCACATAGTGAGAGTTTTACTTCTTCCTTACCAATTTTGATGGATATTATTTCTTTTTCTTATCTGATTGCTGCAACTAGGACTTCCAAGTACTATGCTGAATAAAAGTGGTAAAAGTGGACATCTTTGTTTTGTTCTTGATCTTAGAGGAAGAACTTTCCCCTTTTTTACCTTTTTATTTGGAAGTTTTCCTTCCTCTTCTTTTTTTTTTTTTTTTTTTTTTTTTTTTTTTTGGAATAATTTGAGAAGAATAGGTATTAACCCTTCTTTAAGTATTTGGTCAAATGTAGCTATAAAGCCTACTGGTCCTGGACTTTTGTTTGTTGGAAGGTTTTTGATTGCCAGTTCAATTTTGTCATGATATTCAGTCTGTTTAAGTTTTCTATTTCTTCCTGATTCAGTTTTGGAAGATTCTATGTTTCTGGGAATTTATCCATTATTCTAGGTTGTCTGATTTGCTAGCATAAAATTTTTAATAATATTCTCTTATAATTCTTTGTATTTCTGTGGTATTGTTATTTCTCCTCCTTCATTTATAATTTTATTTGAGCCCTCTCTTTTTTTTTCTTGGTTAAAGGTTTATCAATTTTGTTTAATTTTGTTTATCTTTTTGAAGAACCAGCTCTTGGTTTCACTAAATTTTTTTTTTTTAGGCTTTCATTTATTTACATTCTAATCTGTTATTTCTTTATTTTTACTAGCTTTGGGCTTTGTATATTCATTTACTAGCTCCTTTAGGTTGTTTGAGATTTTTCTCATTTCTTAAGATAAATCTATATTTCTGTAAGCTTCCCTCTTTAAAACAACTTTTGCTTCATCCCAAAGATTTTGGACTATTGTGTTTTTGTTTTCATTTGTCTCCATGTAGTTTTTGATAATAACTTTGATTTCCTGGTTGATCCATTCATTATTTAGGAGGATATTATTTAACCTCCATGTGTTTGTGTTCTTTCCAGATTTTTTACTTGTGGTTGATTTCTAGTTTCATGGTGTTGTGGTTGGAAAGATGCATGGTATGACTTCAATCTTTTTGAATTTGTTGAAACTTGTTTTGTGGCCTCACATACAATCTATTCTGGAGAATGCTCCGTGTGCACTTGAAAGAATTGTATTCTGCTGTTTTAGGATGGTATGTTCTGAATATAGATGTCAGATCCGTCTCATCCAATGTGTCATTCAAAGCCACTATATCCTTGTTGATTTTCTGTTTAGATGATCTATCCATTGATGTAAGCTGGGTGTTAAAGTCCCCTTCTATTATTGTGTTACTGTCAATTTTTCCTTTTATATCTGTTAATATTTGCTTTATATTTAGGTGCTCCTGTGTTGGGTGAATAGATATTTTAAATGGTTTCATCCTCTTGTTGGATTGGTCCCTTTATCATTGTATAATGCCCTTCTTTGTCTCTTGCTACATTCTGTTTTAAAGTATATTTTGTCTGATATAAGTACTGCTACCCCAGCTTTTTTTCACTTCCATTTGTATGAAATATCTTTTTTCTATCCCTTCACTTTTAGTCTGTGTCTTCAGGTCTGAAGTGAGTCCCTTATAGGCAACAGGTAACTTTGTCTTGTTTTTTTCCATTCAGTCACCCTACATCTTTTGACTGGAGCATTTAATCTATTTACATTTTAAGTAATTATTGATATGTACGTACTTATTACCATTGTCTTAGTTGTTTCCTGTTGTTTTTGTAGTTCTTCTTTGTTCCTTTCTTCTTTTCTTGATTTCTTCCCTTGTGGTTTGATGGCTTCTTTAGTGTTTTGCTTTAATTCCTTTCTCTTTATTTTTTGTACATCATCTACAGGTTTTTATCTGTGGTTACCATTGGATTCATATATAACATCCTATATTTATAACAGTCTGTATTAAGTTAATGTATTAAGTTAATTAAGTTGATGGTTGCCTAAGTTTGAACACATTCTAAAAGCACAAAGTTTTTACTCCCTCCTCCATGTTTTATGTATATGATGTCATATTTTACATCTTTTTATTTTGTGTATCCCTTGACTATTTTTGTAGATATAATTGATTTTACTACTTTTGTGTTTTAACCTCCACACTGACTTTATAAGTGATTAATCTACTACTTTTAATATATATTTGCTTTTACTTATGTAATTTTTTCCTTTCATAATTTTCTTACCTCTAACTATGGACTTTTCTTTCCACTTAAGGAATTCCCTTTAACATTTCTTATAAGGCTGATTTAATAGTAAGAGCTCCTTTATATTTTGTTTGTCTAGGAAATTCTTTATCTTTCCTTTCATTCTAGATAATAACCTTGCTGGGTAGATGCAGGGTTTGTCTGTTTTTTTTTTCTTTTACCACTTTGAATATTTCATGCCACTCTCTTCTAGCCTGCAAAGTTTCTGATGAAAAATAATCTGATAGACTCATGGGATTTCTCTTGTATGTCATTGTTTTCTCTCACTGCTTTAAAAATTCTCTATCATTTTTTTTGGTAATTTTAATTATTATGTGTCTTGGTATGCACCTCCTTGGGTTCATTTTGTTAGTAGATCTCTGTGATTCCTAGACATGGATGTCTGTTTTCTTCTACAGATTAGAAAAGATTTTAGTTATTATTTCTTTATGTAAGTTTTCTGCCCTTTTCTTTCTCTTCTCCTTCGGGGATCCCTATAATATGAATGTTATTATGCTTGATGATGTCTCAGAGTTCCCTTAACTATTCATTCATTCATTCATTCATTTATTGCTGTTTGCTTAGGTGCTTTCCATTACCCTATCTTCCAGATCACTGATCCATTGTTCTGCATCCTCTAATCTGCTGTTGATTCCCTCTAGTGTATCTTTCATTTCAGTTATTGAATTGTTCAGCTCTGACTGCTTCTTTTTTTAATAGGTTCTGTCTCTGTTGAATTTATCACTGAGTTCATCCATTTTTTTCCTCAAGTCCAGTGAGTGTCTTCATGACCATTGCTTTGAACTCTTTATGAGGCATATTGCTATCTCCATTTCATTTAGCTCTTTCACTGTGATTTTGTCTTTTCTTTCATTTGGGACACCTCTCTCTGTCTCTTCATTTTGTCTAACTCTCTGTGTTTGTTTATATGTATTAGATAGGCTGGCTACATCTCCTGGCCTTGAAAGTAGTGACCTTGTATAGAAGAGGTTTGTGGTGCAATCCCCTCTTGGTCACTAGAACCAGGCATTACCAGGGTTTCCCCCATATAGGCTGAGTGCACCCTCCTGTTGTGACTGAGCCATGACTGCTTTCAGCCCAGGTGGCTGCTTTAAGCTTGGCCTGCTATGAGCACACTGGGAGCATTTGTTCCCTGTGCTGTTGAGAGGCCTGGCTGCTGGCTACTGTAGTCTGTTGGGCAGAATTGGCAGTCAGCCTAACTGCCTGTAAGTAGCCTCTCTGCCACTGCTGCAGGTGTACCAAAGGGCTTACTCCCTCGACAGCCAGCTAAGAGGTCCAGCGACAGGAACTGTAGACACACTGGTATGTGGCAGTTGTCTGCCTCACTCTCCAAGGCAGGAGTCACTTTGGAGGAATGCCTGCTAAGGAGGGAAGGTTAATAGAGCAGTCTGCCAGGGGAATTCCGGGGAAGGGGGGTGGGGCATGTGATGCACAAAGCAGACAGACAGGGTTAGCCCTGGCCCCTGCAAGCATTGGCTATCTAGGCTGGAGTAGGGGAAGAAAAGTGGCACCCATCCCCACTTTTGTTCCCTGTGAAATCTCCTGCAGTTCCATGCCCCTCCAGCAAATATTCTAAGATTGATTAGTCAATAGATCTCATTCACGTGTGCTCCAGGTGCTTTTCAAACTGCTTCTTCTGTGTCATGTCTCAGGCTGGGTTATTTAGTATGCTATCTCATTAATGGCAGGGACTCCATTTCCTATTACCTTCTGGCTCTCCTAGAGTTATGCCCACTGATTTTTAATGCTCCAGATTAAACTCCACTGATTTTCAAAGCCAGATGTCATGGGGACTCATCATCCTACTGTGAGTCCCCAGTTCTGGGGGTGCTGTGCTCAGTGTGGGATCTGATTCTCTTGCTTCTGCATGCTTGTGATGTCCCTGCTGTTTGTAGTTAGTTGTGTAGTTCCCAGCCACATCCCTGCCCCTTTTACCATTCATTTTCAATGTGGCCTTCTCTCTATGACTAGCTGTAGAAGGTCTGTTCTGCTAGCCTTCAGACTGTTTGCAGAGTTGTGTAGATGTAGTTGTTACATCAGTGTGGCCATGAGGCCAAGTGAGCTCAGGATCCTCCTTTCCACCATCTTCCCTAGAGGAGCACCTCTTTGTACCTTGTTTAAAGCTTTACCACTTTACCACTACTTTCACCTTTTCTTCTGTCATGTATCAATTCATCCTACTGACACTTATTGAGTGCCTATTAATGTTCCAAGTACTATGTTAGACACTGGATATACATACTTTTCCTGCCTACATGAAATATATAACCTTGTGGGGAAACAGAAGAGAAGAATTAACATAAGCAAATATATAAGTACAATTTGTCATATGTGTTGTAAAGAAAATGTATAAAATGCAGTGATCAAAAATAACAAAAACCTCTTTGGGAAAGCCTCTGGTCTGGTTTAAGGTAATACTAGCAACTGCTTTTAACAGATAAACTACAAAATTTCAATGGCTTAACACAATAGATTTTTTTAAGTTTATTTATTTATTTTGAGGGAGAGAGAGCGCACGGCAGGGGCAGAGAGAGAGAAAGAATCCAAAGCATGCTGTCAGCGTGAAGCTGGACATGGGGCTCAAACTCACAAACCATGAGATCATGACCTGAGCTGAAATCAAGAGTTGGATGCTGGGGCGCCTGGGTGGCGCAGTCGGTTAAGCGTCCGACTTCAGCCAGGTCACGATCTCGCGGTCCGTGAGTTCGAGCCCCGCGTCAGGCTCTGGCCTGATGGCTCGGAGCCTGGAGCCTGTTTCCAATTCTGTGTGTCTCCCTCTCTCTCTGCCCCTCCCCCGTTCATGCTCTGTCTCTCTCTGTCCCAAAAATAAATAAAAAACGTTGAAAAAAAATTTAAAAAAAAAAAAAAATAAAAAAAAAGAGTTGGATGCTTAACCAACTGAGCCATCCAGGCACCCTTAACACAATAGATTTTTATTTCTCACTCACATATAATCCAATCAGTTGTTCACTAGGTAGCCTTCCATATAGTAATTCAGAGACCCAGGCTCCTTTCATCCCCTGTCTCTGTCAGAGGATTCCTATCAGAATCCTTTTTTCTTTTTTTTAATCCAATGGATGGAAACAGAGAGGATAGAAAAGCCAAGGGTACTTTTTAAGCCCTTGAGCACAGAAATGGCCACATCACTTCTGTATACATCCCATCAATGAAAAGTGGTCACATGACCCCATCCCAATGCAAGGGAAACTTGGAAATGTAGTTCATAACTGATCAGTCACTTCCCTGAGACAACTACACACTTTGTAAAGGAACACAGATGTTGGCATCTCTGCCCTCACTGCCCTCTGAGGAAAAGATACTAGAGAAAAGATCTAAGGGATAGCAAGAAGTCAGACTTGTGAAAAGCTGTGGGAGGGTGGGTCCAGCCAGAAGGAACTGAATATGGGAGATCCAACCTCCAGACAGAAAGAGCCTTTTGTATTCAAAGGTCAGAAAGAAGAGACTGAAGTGAGGTGGGTAAGGAAAACAGAGGAATTTACTGATGCTAAGGCAGAAAAGGAGACAGATTTTGTGGGGTAGTATAGACCACACTAAGAACTTTGGATATTTTTATCATCAAGATATGAAAATATTTTTAGCAACCTGATAATCTTATCCAAGATATTTTCTAAAATTATTTATCTATAAGTCATGAGAAGATTGGCAAGGGGTGAGAGGTGAGGCTGAGACACTAGAAATGAGACTCTTTTATTGTCTAAGCCAAAAGCTGTTGTGGATTGAGCAAGTGTAGTGATCATGAAGATGAAAAGAACCGAATCTGGCAACCCCAAGAAGCAGTAGTTATCTGCTTGACCAAAAGTGCACACCTCACTCATCTCATATGAGGCATAGGACATACGGGTAGCTGCCAGACCTTGCATTTTGGCAATAGTCAGACATGCCTTAGTGGTCCTGGGACTCAGATGCCTAGAAAGTGAGGCCCCAGGAAGATACACATAAATGATGAAAGAGACGTCAGCATCCTAGTACTCACGTTCAGAAAGCAATTCTAGATGATACTGAGTTTAGCACATAAATATTGACAAACTAGAGTGACAAAATAGATTTCACTCCTCTTGTGACCACGGACATGAACACAAGCAAATAATAATTTGTGTTTCCAGAGCAGTCATGTTTATTTGGTATTTATCAGGCTTAGGCAGTAGAATGCTTTCCCTTCATCTAGACTTTCAGTATATTGCTGTAGCTGAGAATTTAAAATGTTAAGGGATGTGCAGCCTTTATTTGATCTAAGACTTTGGTTTTGAAAAGTGAAAATGTTAGGGTTCCTTTCACACATCAAAATACCACATTAGACAAATCTGAGTATCAAAGGATCTGGGAAAAGAAGGTGAACATAATTCCAAATTTGAGGGATCAGTAGAAGATGCCCGTTTCACAGAATTCAGTGTTCTCCCACTTACCTGGAGGATTATCTACAAGCTTAGCTGCCTCTGATGAATTTTCTAAAAGAAATCAACCCCTAGCCTATTTCAGAAACCCATGATTAAGGGGTTGGTTTGTGCTCCAATATATTTCTGGTGTGTTTTAAATAACTCAAGATTCTACATGCTGTGTACATGGTGTTTTGCAAGAACACAGAAGATTCATTTCTGCCTTAAAGGGCGAAGATACAGGTGATTTGTCAAAAGAGCTGCTTACTTGAGACAGGGTTAGTATAAATGGTATGAATGAAAATAAGGAGATTGGAGGGCTTTACACAAGGCAGGCGGCCCATTGTCTGACATAGAAGCAATTCCATTCACAGAATTAGGTATAATGACAGAAAAAGGGGCCCAAGATGAAATAATACTGATAAGGAAAGAAAAATCATTGTAATTTCTGAAAACCAGCTCGCTGCGAAGGAGGATTGATAAGCCCTTTTGTGGAAATTCCGGATGATTCTACCCGGCTTCCTCACTTAAATAGTATTAATGATATGAATACTTAAAGGAATACTTTGGCAATTTTCATTAAAGCTGTTGAAGAGGATCAAAGCCACCAGTGGGTGGACATGGGCAGATTCTGATTAAAAGGAATGTTTAATCAGTTTTTATCCAGCTTCTTGGCTACACGGACCTCAGTCGTTTTGCAAGAACCTTTGTTGAGCTGTTTTGGGAACAGACTGACTTACCAAGTACAATTAACAACTGCGAAGGGTTGTAAAACATAGGCATTCCTCTCTGCAGGTTCCAAACTCCAAGCACAAAGAAAAGGTATTTTTAAAAATAAAGGAAAGGACAACCTCGTTGCTTTCATTTGCCAAGCAGTTTTGTGTACTAGTACTTTTCCCAGGAACTAGATGATCTCGATTGTCACACCAGCACTGCCACTTCCCGGTGGGATGACTCCGGCAAGGTGTTTGACCCCTCCAAGCCACACCTTCCATTTCTACAAAATGAAGGAGTTGGAATAAATGACCTCTAAATTGGCTCTCTTCTGTTCTAACGTGGAGCCTCTCAGACACAGTAATGGATTGGAAGCTTCCCGTTGAGTGGGCAAAGACAACAGAAAGCACCATGGAGGAAGGTCATTGAAGATACTGACAGATTTGGAGGCTTTGCCTGTGTCTCTCTGGATGGGGGAGCCACGTGCCAAGGGTCAGTGTAGCTGTGCTGACCTTCCACCTACAGATCTAAGCTTGTTCCACACTCGGAGCTCCAACCAACATTAATGGGACCTGTGTGCACACATTAATGCTGGGAGCAGTGGCTGTGCTGCAGAAATCCCCAGAATGGAGCCAAAAGGAAAACTATGGCTGTAATTTAAAGCTTGTCTTTTGAGCAGACTGAATTTGATTTTCAAAGGAATACAATGTCTCGATTTTATGGCCTCCCTGAGAACACTCAACGTTTCACCGTATGGGGGGAAAATAGAATTAGAAACCTTGGTTTTAGTGAAATTACTCTTTCAAAATGATGGTCTCAAACAACAAAAGAATCTCCCATGCTCTCCCAGTGTTTCTGTTTTCACTTTTCGGCTTGTCTCATCACATGATAATAATCTGGGATGCACAGCAGAAGAGAATGCAGAACCATTTTAAATAATCAGTTTTGTTTGTTTTCAGTAAGTAGCATTTACAGAACTAGTAGCACCCTGGCACAGAGCTTTGCAAATCTGTCAAGAAATCACTTCATTTGCCTTTACATTTTTTGATAAAAATTAATTTGATTATCAGCCAGATATCATCAGCACACGAGATGCTCAGTATATAGAATATGATACAAGAAGTTGAGGCAGAACATTAACAGCATTTCAGAGCATGCTGGGGTGGAATATAGTTTTTAAATGGATAATGGGGAAGAGAGAATACATACCCTGTAGAATAAAGTTATGTTAAAAGGTGTTCCTGGGGTGCCTGGGTGGCTCAGTCAGTTAAGTGTCGAACTTTGGCTCAGGTCAAAGTTTGTGAGTTCGAGCCCCATGTTGGGCTCTGTGCTGACAGCTTGGAACCTGGAGCCTGCTTCAGATTCTGTGTTTCCCTCTCTCTCTTGGCCCCGCCCTACACCTGCTTGCACTCTGTCTCTCTCTCTCTCAAAAATAAATAAACATTAAAAAAAATGTTCCTGATGAGGGATCAGAAGGCAAGCTAAGGGCCAAGCACAGGCTAGAACACACACCACCTCCCCTTCAAGCTGGGATATGTGTAATTTTTCTCAGGAGCTCCTGGCTGCCCCAGAACAAAGGAAAGGACAGAAAACAGATGGTTAAACTGTTAAGAGTCTCCATCAGTTTACAAATATCTTAGTACAATTATGAAAAAAGGGCCATTTATCAATAGCTTAAAGTCCAGGGACTCCCTACTGTCTTAATGTTAGTGCTTTGCTAGAGGGAAAAACAACATTAGCTTGACAATAGCTAGGCCTCCAGTAATCTGTGAGTCTTTAGCATATGGAAAATCCCTTTAAGAAACTTCCTTCAGCAATCCCTATCAAAACGACACCAGCATTCTTCACAGAGCTAGAACTAACAATCCTAAAATTTACATGGAACCAGAAAATACCCCCAAATAGCCAAAGCAATCTTGAAAAAAAAAAAAAAAAAACAAAGCTTGAGGCATCACAATCCCGGACTTCAAGCTGTATTACAAAGCTGTAATCATCAGTATGGTACTGATACAAAAACATACACTCAGATCAATGGAACAGAATACAGAATCCAGAAATGGACCCACAAATGTATGGCCAACTAATCTTTGACAAAGCAGGAAAGAATATCCCGTGGAATAAAGACAGTCTCTTCAGCAAATGGTGCTGGGAAAACTGGACAGCGACATGCAGAAAAATGAATCTGAACCACTTTCTCATACCACACACAAAAATAAACTCAAAATGGATGGAAGACCTCAATGTAAGATCAGAAGCCATCAAAATCCCAGAGGAGAAAACAGGCAAAAACCTCTTTGACCTCGGCCACAGAAACTTCTTACTCAACACATTTCCAGAGGCAAGGGGAACAAAAGCAAAAATGAACTACTGAGACCTCATCAAAATACAAAGCTTCTGCACAGCGAAGGAAACAATCAGGAAAACTAAAAGGCAACTGATGAAATGGGAGGAGATATTTGCAAATGACATCCCAGATAAAGGGTTAGTATCCAAAACCTATTTGAAGTTATCAAAATCAACACCCAAAAAACAAATAATCTAGTGAAAAAATGGGTAAAAGACATGAATAGACACTTCTCCAAAGAAGACATCCAGGTGGCCAACTGACACATGAAAAAAATGCTCAACCTCACTCATCATCAGGGAAATGCAAATCAAAACCACAATGAGATACCACCTCACACTTGTCAGAATGGCTAACATTAACAACTCAGGCAACAACAGATGCTGGCGAGGATGCAGAGAAAGAGGATCTCTTTTGCACTGCTGGTAGGAATGCAAACTGGTGAAGCCACTCTGGAAAACAGTATGGAGGTGCCTCAAAAAATTAAAAATAGAATTACCCTACAACCGAGCAATTCCACTACTAGGCATTTATCCAAGGGATACAGGTGTGCTGTTTTGAAGGGGTACATGAACCCCTATGTTTATAGCAGTGCTATCAACAATAGCCGAAGTATGGAGAAAGCCCAAATGTCCATCGATGGATGAATGGATAAAGAAGATGTGGTATGTATGTGTGTATATATACACAATGGAGTATTACTCAGCAATCAAAAAGAATGAAATCTTGCCATTTGCAGCTATGTGGATGGAACTAGAAGGTATTATGCTAAGCGAAATTAGAAAAAGACAAATATCAAATGACTTCACTTGTATGAGGAATTTAAGATACAAAACAGATGAACATAAAGGAAGGGAAGCAAAGATAATATAAAAACAGGGAGGGGTATAAAACATAAGAGACTCTTAAATATACAGAGCAAAGAGGGTTACTGGAGGGGTTATGGGAGGGGGGATGGGCTAAATGGGTAAGGGGCATTAAGGAATCTACTCCCGAAATCACTGTTGCACCATATTCTAACTAAATTGGATATAAATTAAAAAAAAGAAAAGAAACTTCCTCTTGACTTACCTCCCTCAATTTCATAGTATATAACCAGTCACTCTTCACAACCCCAGTACAGCTCTTTCTGCCCATGGGTCCTGTCCCTATGCTTTAATAAAATCACCTTTTTGCACCAAAGACGTCTTCAAGAATTCTTTCCTGGCCATCAGCTCTGAACCCCACCAGCACCCCCCAAAAACCCATCATTCCTAGTTTACTTGAATATCCAAAATAGACCATTTTCAATCTACTACTTTTTAAATGCCCTGAATTTCTTTCTTTGAATGCAGCAACAATGCCAACTAGCATTATTTATTAAGTGCTTCTGTCTGGGGGTACTGTTTTAAATATTTCATTTGTTCATTCAACAAATGGTCACTGAACACTGACTCATCACCTGGCACAGTATGAGGTGCTAGGCATAAAGTGGTAGAATCCTACCCACCTACACCCTCACAGACCATACACCCTATCAGGGGAGGCAGAAATTGAATAAATACACTCATCCATACATGATTACAAACCGTGAACAATGTGATTAAAAAAAAAAATTAAGATGCTCAAGGAGAATATAATTGAAAGAGAGAGAAGGGAAACCCTCACTGAGAAAATGTCCTTTGAGTCCTCACCTGAAAGGCATCCATCTGGCAGCTGGTGGGAGGACAAGCACTGTAGAGAGATCGAGATCTTGGGCAGAAGCTTTGGGAGTAAATACTATCCCTATCCCCATTTAACAAAGGGGTCAACTAATGCACAGAGAGATTAACCAACTTTGCCTAAGGCAATGCAGCTAGGAAGCTGCAAGCTAGGAGTCAAATACAAGTGTAATACCAGAACTCCAAAAATGAAGGTACCCATAGAAATTAACAACAATTCATTCTCAATTATTACAAGGGTGAATTCATCACACTTCATGCTTCAGATCAAATGCCTCTTCTCTTAAGGTATTGGAAACAAAACTTCTTACTTCATGTACAGCATCTTACAATGCCTGGGCAAATCATTATTGTCATTATTATTATTTGGTTCCCTCAGAAACTCCCGGCATTGGAGCACTGCCAATGACAGGAGATAAGAGGCTCACTGAACCAGAAGAATCATACCATAAATCCTGATGCCATTTTGAGAACAGTAAAAAGCAAACAACCCATAACATTATAGAGCAAGAAGATGAACAAATATCACCTTCCCCCTGAATATAAGAATTAAGTACATTAGATAAATAAAAGGCTGACCATCCAATACAAAGGACACAGGGAACTACTGATGGAAAACAGATGAACAAAAGGAATCCCACTCCCTTGACTGAATAAACCAGGTTACACAGTGGTTATCTGTGGTTCTGTCAGAGGTATCTGGCCAGGTTCTACTCCCAATCAGTGTCCATTTCTACTATTTTTTCCTAAGTAGCATCTAAAAAGTAAGTCATAAACTCAAGGGTTTCTCCAAAGTCATACAGCCAAGGTTAGAGCAGAGAATGGAACTCAGGAATGCTGATAAGACTGGATCTGTGCCAGGTACCCTTTAGGGTACTTTTCAAAAACAGTAAACTCCTGACTCTCATACAGATCTAAAACAAACATATACTAAACATTCTATTTAACTTATTACTCATTGCAGGAACCTAGCCAGGTGGAAAACTGGTTCAAATAAGAAGTGATATCTATAGATCAGAAATATTAAAATTAGGGGCACCTGGGTAGCTCAATCAGTTAAGCATCCAAATCTTCTTTTCAGCTCAGATCATGATCTCTCGGTTCGTGAGTTTGAGCCCTGCATTGGGCTTTGTGCTGACAGTGTGGAGCCTGCTTGGGATTCTCTCTCTCCCTCTTTCTCTTTCCCTCCCCTGCTTGCTTTCTCTGTCTCTCTCTCAAAATAAATAAAAAACTTTAAAAACTATTACAAAATAAATATTAAAATTAATGTGCAAATGGAGGCAAAACTGTTCCTTGCCACGGTAGAGAACAGTCAGTTGAACTTCTACTGGATAGAACATAATTTGCGTGTCTGTATGTTGCCAGGTGAACTAGGGAGACCTCCAGCCTGCAGACCTCCTTCCAGCCTATCCTCTGGATGTCACCAGAGGGTCTTAGTCTTGTCGTGAGAAGAGAACAACAGGCCAGACCAGACAGTGGTTGAGAGGTGCAAGAGAGAGCTCACTCTTGAGATGTGAGAACACGTGAGATCAAGGGGTAGCTGCAGGCTCCAGGGTTTGGGTCTCTGTATTTATTGACAGTTGTTAACTAGAGGGAGGAATATTTATTATACGGGGAGGGGATGTTTTGGGGAGCTGGGTTTTTTGCCTTGTCTCCCTTACTTGGTTAGTGTCTCCAGCCTTCTGGGTCTTAGGCCTATCTGGTTTGATCTGGCTCTCTTGTGGCTTTGTTGTGGAGTGCTACCAGGATAGGTATCTGACTTTCCCACTAGCTGACCCTAACTCCCCCTTTGTTGGCCTCCAGGCATCTTGTTAAAACCTAACTAGCTGCTTACTCTAACATACACACAGGAATTATTTTGCATTGCTGTCCATTATCTATTTAGAGTGGCAAAATAGCACAAAGATATCAGAAGTGGAACTGCATAACCCTGAAGTCTTGCTCTAGAAAGTGCATGGCTTTCCATTGAAGCACAGAGTCTTCCCCATACAGATGAAATAACCATCATGGCAGAACTGGTCCTTTCAGTTGGATCCCTGCATAACATCAGAAAAACTTTAAAATAAGACACTCCTCTCCCTGTGGAAACTAAAAGAGAGTCCCCCCTCATTTTCTTAGGGCATTGCATTGACTTTCGAAAACTTAAAACTGTAAGTACTTTCTTCTCTCTTTGAGATCTATATAAATCTTTTTGAAAACTAGATAGAGCTTTTGTCAGCTTTATGACCCAGGAATGTCTTTCTTAAGGACCTAGGAACCATCTTTTTGAACTGGAGACATCAAGAGAGACAGCACTGCTATTTCTGTGAGAGGCTAGGAACTCAGCTGTGGTGGGTGCCTTGCTCCAAGTTGCAAAAACTACCTCTTGTCATAAAGATACTCATTTTTCCTCTGGATAAAGCCAGTTTAGCTAACACGAGTGATTACCCCAATTACAAAATAAAGTTAAGATAAACTATGTGTGATCAAGGGAACTGTGTGTGATCAAGTCCTTTTACTTGAGGACTAGTTATTGTTTACCTCAAGAACATGTGTGGAATAGGTTGTGTCTGCTTGGCTATACTAGGGAGTGAGCTTCCTTTCTGTCTTTGCAATCTCTTAGCAGATTGCCTGTGATGCACATCACATTCTGGTTTAATACTTACTCAACAAGTCCATTTTCTTTCTCTACTACTTTTGTGGAGAGGTTTTCTAGGTTGGAAAAAGACTCTGTTTTTAGTTATATTTCCCCAGCAGTACTCAACCTATCCAGGTGTACCATGAAGCCCAGAAGCATCTGGCCAGATAAGAATCCTATGAACCAAATCACTTGCTTCTGCTGGTCATTGCCTCCTTGCCTCTAGACACAACATGAATCTTTTGCAATCAACAAAGGAATACTGAACAAATTGCACCCATGCCAAACATCCAGTAGGCCATCCGTAATGTGTGTGGGTTAATGTATGCAATCAGGATGCCTGAGGACAAAAGGAGGCCCAGGAAAAGGGGAAATTGTGGGAACAAGACAGCATCCCTTAATTGTTACTGTCATCTCCAAGCATGGAAAGTTGGCTCCCCAAATATCACCAACACAACCTGTTAATAGACAAAGCTGAGTTCATTGCTTATCAAAACTAAGGGAGAAAACCATCTAGCAGTGCTTTTGCAGCAGCCAAGAAAGGATGAAGTAAGGTCAGAATGTATTAAGAATTGGAAGTTTGATTTTTTTCAAGGGGGGATTGAGGAGAAAACTTGGTGGTTGGATTATGATTGTGCAAGATTACAATTCAATAGTCTAGGACTGGTGCAAACAGTAAAGTGAGGATTTTAGGGAGAGGGATTTTAAAAACTCAAGGCTTAAACTGTCTGTTGATGCTTTCCATTGAAGAGTTGATGGGTCTTTGGGGAAGTTCCTATAATGAACAATCAAACCATTTGCCCAAATAGTAAAGTTCTGCTAATGAAGACAGAGGAATAGCATAAAGTCATATTAATGTGGACAATAAGGCATGGCTTTAATTCTCAAGGTCCAGGCTGAATGTGGGGGTAGATGCTTTTAATTATTAGGATCTCAGGCCAAAACTCAGATGTGCAGGAAATATTCTTTTTATTTTTCTCTAATTCAGCCTGTTTTCTATTTGGGATCCTGTTAAGTTTTTAATATCCGTATTCATTAATATTATCCTGAATACACATGTGAGGTTTCTGGAGCGGAGCAGATTATCCATGAACAATGAAAAATACAGGAAGATTTATTTTCCCACAGGTCCTGATTATACTAGAAATTAATCTCAGCCTATTAGGGTCCATCATGCCTCTTATTTCAAGACTGTATCTAGGTTTCAGGGGCTCTCGAAGTACAAGGCAAGGGGAGGGAGTCCTTTCTGGTTCTCTATGCCATCTGTTCTCCAAGGAGCCCTCCCATCTGGCTATTGGTCATCAATTCATCGTTTATCCCTGAGATATCCCTTCCCCCGCCCCCATCACCTGGTATGATCACGTTGCAGCAACTCTCTCTCTCACCTCCATGCTTTGGGCTAAGGGACAACTGTAGCTTTGGATGGTCATCTCTGAAGCTGTCCAGCAGTCCCTCTTGATCTGGATTCAACTCGCAGCCCTCCCTGCTATATCTTTTGTCTCCCTGCAGTTCTATCCAGGGAACATTGGTACAAGGCCCCTGTATATGGGGAGATAGCCCACATATGGCTCTGCTCTCATCTCTTTTCCTCTGTCCAGCTCCTGCAATCCAGGAAACCTTAAAAGATGGGGGAAGCCCTTGCTGCTCTCAAACACTCCATCTATGACTCTCTACTCTTCTATATTAGGGTTTCTCATCCTTCCCCCGACATTAACATGATACTTCTTTGTATCCTCTAGACTGTATCCTTTGTATCCTCTAGATTGTAGTATGTTTAGCAGCATCCTACGCATACCCACTAGATAACCCCTAGCTGTGACAACCAGAAAGGCAAAATACTTCCTGCAAGGAGAAAAAGAGCCCCATGTCAAAAATCACTACCTTGAAACCTTTAACTTTTGTGAAACAAAAACCAGAAAGAAAGTCCCTGAGTATTTCCTTCCTGCCTGCCTCTTTTCTCCCCTGAGAACCTGAACTCAGAACAGCCTCCCCATGTGATGGGGCAAGGCACAAGGAAAGGAAACTTGGTGGAAGGAGAACATAGATTAATATTTCATAATAGTATCACTTCACCTAAACATTCCATCTCAGTGCTACTCAAAGTCATCTGGCGGCTCATTAAAAATGCAGAAAGAATCTCAGGCCCCACCATACTTACTAAATTAGGGTCTTGGTTGTATTTTAACAACTTCTTCAGATGATTCTTTTTTTGAGAGAGAGAGGGAGAATGTGTGTGTGTGTGTGTGTGTGAGTGGGGGAGTGAGGGGTGAGAGAGAGAGAGAGAGAGAGAGAGAGAGAGAGAATGAGAATATCAAGCCAGCAGCATGCTCAGCACAGAGGCCAATATGGGGCTGCATATCACAACCCTCGGATCATGACCCAAACCAAAATCAACAGTTGGAGAGTCAACTGACAGAGCTACCCAGGTGTCCCTCTCTGGGTGATTCTTGTGCCATGTAGAAACAAAGGAAGATCATCCAAATGAGCACAAGCAGAGACTTCCTTTTCAGAGCTTGCTATAGCAAAAGAACCAGCCACCAATTGGCAGAAACTCAAAGGCAGGCAGAGGTGTGGGAAAGCCTTATAGTGGAAGAAAGGAAAGGTTTCAGGTGTGCCCTGATTGGAGGCTCTTGATGTAAGAAAGCTGACGGAGGCTAACTAGAAGTGGGACATCCTATGGGATTGGTTTGGAAACATATTTCACATTCTCTGGTTGGTTCTGAGTCGAAAGTGGGAACAAAAATTAGCAAAGCTGGCAGTTGTCAACCAAGATCTAACCACTCTGGGCAAATGGCTATAAAGGTTGTGGTTTGGCTTCCCAGGCTGCTTGCGACACTGGTTGTAGGTCAGGTTCTATTGTCATAGTCTGACAATTGTCTGTTTGTATATTCTACCTTTCAGCCACTGAAGCTTGAGAATCATTGCTCCCTCCAGAATACCTGGCTGAGTCCAGTGCTAAAGATTTGAAAAAGGTGCCTTTAGTAGCTGACAGTGCAGCAGAAGAGAATAACATGAAAACTACCTCCCATGCAAACTGCACTGAGGCAGAGGGCTATTAGGGTGATCAAAACAAGGTGCCCTAAGAACAGAGAGAAGGGAGTAATTCTGTCTGACAGAGAGCTCAGGGAAGGCTCCCAGATGGTGCAGCATGTGTAGTAAACCTTGAAGGATCAGTGGGATTTCAAAACAAAAAGGCAAACTAAGATGAACCTGCTACTTCTGAAAAAATTAAAAAATTTTAGTCAAGGGAAAGAGTCTACAGGGCTCAAAAATAAAACCTGGTCTCTTTAGGTTAGAGAGAAGGGATTGTTCATATAATTCTCCTAGCAGCCCACCTATTATACTTTGCTGTATCTGTTTCTGTGTACCAGAAAAGACATAAAGGCCAGGGCCAGCTACATAATGATATGTGTCCAGAAGCAATTGGTCTTGTCTTCTGGCAGGGAGCATCTCTGCCCCTGGTCAGCCCTTAAAGGCTGAAGATACTCAAATAGCAGCACAGGTGTAGCAGGAGGAAGCCTGAAAAGTGCCAAATCCTAGAAGGGGAGAGAAGGTAGGCTGTCATATAAATAACTTGTGCAGAGAGTGGAGAAGGGACAAAGAGAAGAGGTCAGAATGAAAAATTGAGCCAACATAGGAACAAAAAGAAGATGCAAAATGTGTAAGAAGATGTAAAATATGTTGAATGAGGGAGGAAGGAAGGGCCAGAGAGGAGGAGCCTTTCTGGGGAGTCCATTGTGAGCCCAGAAGAGAGAGAAGGGGGCAAAGTCTCCATGGGGAAATGAAGGGGCAATGGACTACTTTGTACTTTGGGATTACAGAAAAAGTGGAAGAGCAATCAGAAGAGCCAAGTGATCATGTCTCCAGTGTTATATTTGCTCATGTGTAGAAAGTCCTAATGCCCAGAGCCTGTTAACCACCCATCCCCAGCCATATAGCCCGGAGAGGGGGGCCTACTAATTGGAGCTACCCAGTGAGTCCCACAGCAGGAGAGGAGAGGGGGGAGCACAGGGCCATCAGCCCAGGGATGTGCTCAGGCCTTCCTTCCCAGGGAGCAAAGAGGATACAGCAGCCTGTCTCTGCTCATCTCCCCTCCAGAGCCGATATTTCCTCTACCTTTCCCCTTTTCATTCCTGGTGCTCAACTCTTCTCTTTATGATATGAGGGAAGCAAGTGGGGATACAGCTAATCCTGTCCTCCTATCCTCCAAGACATAGGTTAAAGACACAACCTTCTGGATTTTTTTTGAAACGTTTATTTATTTATTTTGAGAGAGGGAGAGAGAGAGCAGGGGAGGGGCAGAGAGAGAATCCCAAGCAGGATCAGCTCAGTCAGCACAGAGCCCAATGCGGGGCTCAGACTCATGACCGTGAGATCATGACCTGAGCTGAAATCAAGAGTCCAACACCTAACCAACTGAGTCTCCCAGGTGCCCCAAATCCTCCTAGATTTGAATCAAAGTCCTAATATGGAAATTCCCTCCAACCCACAACATTTCCCCTAATTCTTTTCTCAACAGAAAATTTCTATTTCCAGTTAATTTTCCCAATAACTATCCTAAAGCAAAGAGCCATTGCACATTGGTCAGGCAGGCACACTTTGTCACTGAGAAAACCAGCCCTCAGCTAAACGGTAAATAAGTGCAGTTAGTTCTTCTATGAGGGAAAACTAAGAAAGGAGATTAATATTTGATGGTAGCTGTTATGTGTCAGACACTGGAATAAGTACCTTTATGTAAATTCATACTTAATTTGAATCATAACCCTGGAAGCCTGCACTGTGATCCATGATTGACTGCTAAAATGCTGAGGCTAAGGGGTTAGCAAACCAAGCCACTCCTTCAGAAAGCAGAGAAACTGAGGCCTGAACTCTATGCTGAACCTCCTTTGCCTTTATGACAACTTATCTCTGCCCAACTAGGGGCTTTACCTTCACAGTGTCTTTTCAATTCCCATAGAACCTTGTTTTGGGGGAAGAATTTGTTGTCAATCATTTAAAACTGGTCTATTTTCCCAAATGTGTTCCAGAGAACATCGGTACTATGAATTATGGGTTCCATAGGCAAATAAATTTGGAAAGCACTGGACTAAACACATTTAAACATGTATGTTTACTGCAGAACTTCTCAGAGGCTTGGTTGTGGTTATGCACACCGAAACAAGAAGCGGATATGGCAATAGGGTGGAGTGGGGTATTGAGAAGGTGCATTATGATTCTCCAAAAGGGGATATTGTGAGACAATATGATGCAGTGGTTAAGCTCACCGTGTCTGGGGCCAGAGTGATTAGGCTCCAATTCCAGATCTGTCAGTAGGGTCTTGGGAAAGTTACCAGCCTTCCTATGCCTTATGAAATGGAGACAATAATAGAATTTGTCTTTTTCATGAGTTTGTTATAAAGCTCAAGTGAAATGATACATACCAAGTACTTTTAGAATAAAACCTGTGTGACAGCCATGAAAATATGCCTCTCAGACCTCCTGCCGCAGAAAGAAAAGTTGACTGATGGCTCCAGCTGCCAGCCCTCTGGATCCACCATTGCATTTGTGCAGATGCCATGTTTTCCCTCTGGGAGGGCACAGTGTGGGTCCCAGTGCAAGCCCGTTCCTGTGGGACATGGGACTCCTCCAACAGGTTATTTCCATTCTAGAGCTCCATCCTCACTGAAGCTTTCCTAGCACTGCACTGTAACATGAGATTCTTCCTACCTGTCCTCCTCCTTTCCCCCCCTCTCCTTTTCTGCTGGTGCCTGCTTCTTTCTTTTTATATTCTTCAGGCACTGTCCAAATAAATCTCTTATGTCTAATCCCATTTTGGCACCTGCTTCCTGGAAGACCTGAACTGACACAGGCTGGTACGGTCAGGCATAGTCCCCAAAGTTAGTTCACCCATGGAGTCCCTTACTCAAGAAACTACTTATGGGACACGTTCCATGTAACTCATTTTGGAAAATGCATTGAATATATCTATCTATCTGTTACATTTGCCTGTAAATAGACATTTTAGGCATTTGTTACCAGAGAAGGGAGACAAGGGCAGAAGGATCTTCAAACTAATCTGAAATCAGATCGCATACCAACTAACTACACAACTCAGCCCTGTCATTCAGCGGTTTTCTCACTTACTTTTTTTAATGTTTGTTTATTTTTGAGAGAGAGAGAGAGACAAAGTATGAGCAGGGGAAGGGCAGAGAAAGGCAGACAGAGAATCCTAAGCAGGCTCCAGGCTCTGAGCTGTCAGCACAGAGCCCAACATGGGGCTTGAACTCACAGACCACGAGATCATGACCTGAGCTGAAATTGGCCGCTTAACCAACTGAGCCACCCAGGAGCCCCTGTTTTTTGTTTGGTTTTTTTTTTGGTTTTTTTTACTCATTTAACAAAGATATATCGGGTTCCCAGTATGCACTGCTTCCATTCCCAGATGCCAAGGATAAAGTGACACAAAAGTCAGATGTGGAAACAACTTCAGCAAATGTGATAAAGGCTGTGAGTGTTAAATGCCGCAAGAAGAGAGGAGAAAACTTGACTTTGCCTAATGCTGAGAGGGAGTCTTTCTGGATGACAAGGAGTAAAGGGCATTCCAGGCGGGGAGCACCTCCTTTCTTGTGAAAGAAAGAGCTCAGTTTGCCCAGAAAGTGGACTCTAATCTTAGCGTCTAGAATTAGAGTCTGGGTGGGAGGAGACTGTAAAGACGGGCAGACGTCAGACCCCAGTGGGCATCCCCCAGCACACTAAGGAATGCAATCTCCTGGGGTCCCAGCGAGCTAGCTTGGCAGAGAGAAACATATCAAGGAATCTGAGATGATGTCAGTGAGGATGTGAATATACCCCCATTGCAGGAATTTGTTGGGAAAAAAATGTAAAAAACGGTTGCCAGTATTTCTTAAATCTATACCTATGCATGGCCTGTAACACCACAGCAATGCATTCATCTGGGTATCAAAATAAAAGTAAAGCTTTCTCATGCAAAAACAAACCAAAGATTGTGCTCTTGCCCACGTAGAAGAGACATAAGAGCCATGTAGCCCGGCTTGGAATAGAGCTGCAGACACTTAATATAGGAGCACTGGAAACCTCCCTTGAAGAAATTGGGCCCAAACCGGTACTTTTAAGGCCCTATCAGTTCACGATATGGGTGTGATAAAGCAGGAATAGAGCATGTGAGAATTTGCACGGGAACACACATGCACTATTGCTTTGTCCCCAGAAGAAAGTAAGCCCATTCTGGTGAAAATCATCAATATAGAATTGACTTGAAGCACTTACAAGTAATAGAAATGCCCATGTTTTCTATCATAACAACAAAATAAATACCAATAAAATATGACTTGGGAAGAATTGAGATTTCAGAAAAGCCTGTGCATTTTTCCAACAGCAGCAGGGTAAACTGTAGTTAACCAAAAGAACAGAAAAGTTCTAAATTTGAAAAAATAAGAGTGCCAGGGTCTTGGTATCATGTGACTGTTCTTTGTTTCCTCATCTTATTCTGTGCTCCCAATTTTTTTAATCCCCATTTTAAAAACCCATGCATATTTTATGAACTGAGCTTACATGTCCCATCATCACAAATTTCCTAGGACTCTTTCCGTTCAAGAACTGATCATTAGCAAATTCATTTTGTATTCTAGTGGTTGTCAAAGGCAGTTCTGAAGGTGTTACATTGAGTTTTGACATTAATTGATGAACACTTAAACTCATCATAACTCTGCTGGGATTCAGAACAGCAGAAATTAGAAAGATGAATTTCAGGAGATGAATCCATTGAAAAGAAATGTGACTTCGGAATCATTACTGTTGAACGCTCAGAGTTCTGTGACATCCACACAGAATGCAATAAGGGCTCTGGCTGCAGTCAAGCCCTGGGCTCTGGTGGGAAAAAGGGATTGTCTGCATCTGTCAAGCAAAGCTGGACCCAATCGCAGTTAGAGCACACATGAGAACTAGGCTTGCCTTAATCTGTTAACTAGTTAAAGATGAGCATCTCCACAAGGTGAGGAAGAAACTCTTGCTGTAGAAATCGTAAAGAGTTCTTATTTCTATTACTACCAAAAGATTTGAAGAAATAGAAAATGACAGTCTTGGGTGAACAGACAGGAGTCAGGGCCATGGAATCCCCATCAGCTTTGACAAGCAAGTATTAAATAAAGTCATGAAGCTGAGAGGGAAATAGAGCAGTTTTCCTTGGCAACATTGGGCACCTGCCTAGTAATGCTATTTGAATGGCTTGTTGGGAGCTCAGTATGTTGTTGATATTACAAAGCTTTCTGAAAACAGGAAACGATGATGAGATGATTATTATATAGGATAAAAATCAGAAAATATTCAAAATCCATGAATGGTCTAATCCATTTAGACCAGAGAGTCTAAACACTCTGGGGTCACATTCTAGGAATCCAAAATCCTATCAGTACAAATGACTTTCTTTCTATTTGCTTTACTCCAAAACTCCACAAGGGAGTTTGTTTTGTTTTGTTTTGTTTACTTGTACTCTAACCTACAGGCTTTCAACTAGTCATGAGAAAAACCATGTGCCAAAAGGTATGGAGGAATATGGAGGAATGCAGAAGGCTATATGAAGACCCTATCTCAGCGAAGGCAGGAAAGTAATTAGCTAAGCTTTTAGGAAATAGTGAATTCATTCAGATAATTAATAACTGCACCTCCATTGGCCCTGGCATAGTGATAGCCTCCATGTACTTTTAGTTCTCATGCATGAGGAAACGGATACAACCATATGTAATTTACCAATGAATAAGCTCAGGCATGAAAAGGGCCACTGAATTGTCAGAGTCATACAGCTGGTAAATTTTGTACCTACATTTCATTCCCAGGCACCTTAAACTCAGAATCCAATATACCATTTTATCTCCCAACTCCTGGCTGAGTTGACTTATTCTTCATGGATGTAGAGTGAGCCATGCCAGCTGAAGGCAGTAAAGAACTGTTCTCACTAGGACCAGTGTTCCATGCAGCCAACCAACTAACTGAGGACCTGCATTTGATTACACATAGATTTCAATGGTGTTACTAGTGAGCATAGAATTGTCAAAGAGCCTCCTTGTGAGTATTTCATTTAATCTTGTGCTTCCAAACCATTTATAGTTTTGGAAGCCAAGTAATAAGTAATCCCAGTGATTCTATTTTCTTGAATCTAGCATGTACCTTATGTTCCTGTGAGTTTGTTACTTGTTTTATGTTCTTTAAGCATTTTTTTCTGGTAGTGAATATACTATGAGCTAACACAAAGGATTCATATTATCAAATTAGATTCACAAGAACCAGAGATCTTATTCAGTTTTGCATCTTAATAATAACTTTAAAATTCACATACTTATGGGACACCTGGGTGGCTCAGTCAGTTAAGCATCTGACCCTTGATTTCAGCTCAGGTCATGATCTCACAGTTTCTTGAGATTGAGCCCTGCATCAGACTCTGAGCTGATAGTGCTGAGCCTGCTTGGGATTCTTCCTCTCTCTCTTCCCCTATCGTGCTCATGCTCTCTCTGCTGCTCTCAAAATAAATAAACTTAAAAAAAAAAAACAGGAATTCACATAATCACAAATCATGGAAACGTCCAAAACTACCAACACCTTGGCCAAAGTTCTTTCTTGTTCTGGCCCAGATTTAACATACAGGGTCTTTATGTGATGGGTACAGGTACCATTTATACTTAATGATGTAGTCAGGAAACATCTCTATTTTATACTTTGGTAAGTACATAGCTTTTGTGACATCTTCCAGTGACTCATGCTCCAGAAACCCATAGATTCCAGGTTTATTTAGTATAAACAATTCTAGACAGACCAGGTACCTCTTGCTAAAAGTGTGTCAGAGATGCCCCTGTGTTAAATACTAATGATATGTTTGCTAGTAGGTCTGTCATTAGCACATTCACAAAGGGGCTTAACCAAGCCCTCTTTTTCTTTTTCCCAAGTCTTCCCTCCATAAAGTAAAAGAGTAAATGCAGGGCCCCTGCTAATCCTTTCCTTCTCAAGTAATTGATGACATCTTTAAAAATATAGAAAAATTCCAGATTAAAGTACAAATCAGCTGCAATTACTAAACATCACTAATTGGGAAATATTTACTATTAAAAACACTTTGTTGTGCAGTGCCTGGGTGGCTCAGTCAGCTGAGTGTCTGACTCTTGATTTCAGCTCAGGTAATGATCCTAGGGTTGTGGGATCAAGACCTGTGTTGGACTCCACGTTGAGCATTGAGCCTGTTTAAGATTCTCTCTCCCTCTGCCTCTCTCTCCCATTCTTGCTCTCTGTCTCTAAAAATAAAGATAAATAAATAATAAAAAAATAAAATAAAAAGACTTTGTTGTGTTTCACTCTAATCATTTTTCTATACAGATTGTATTTCTATGCAAATTGATTACTGAGAATCATATACTCTATATCTGATACATTACAAACCACTTATTACTCTAGAGAATACATTGAGTCCTTATTTCCATGTTTCTACATACTCTTCCGAAATATTCTTTTTAGTGATTGTATATTATTATGGAATTTGGATTCATTATTCATATTTAATAAATAACCATTATTGTGTATTTATATTGTTATATGCGGTGGAGTGCCCCTCAATAAAATTTGCAATTTAATACTACACTCCCAATGAGGCATTCAGATAGCAGAACTAAGCTATTTCCCAATGCTAGATTTTAATATATATTTTTAGATTTTATTAGTTCCATAATAAACTACACCAGCCTGGATCTCTGAGTGGCTAAACCTGGTAGAACCCTCTAATTGCTCCACACTGGCGTATTACATGAACAAAAAGTAAACTGTTGTGTTAGGTTCTTGATACTTGGGGGCTGCTTGTTTCTTCAGCATAACCTAGTCTATTCCTACTGATACATTTATAAATCTTTTTCCAATATTTTTCCTCTAATTCAAATTTAGTTTGGAATTTTTTGACTTTATAAACATTTTTATAATACAAATATCTCCAGTTTTGAAAATTGTAGGTTCTTTCTTTGCTTTTCCTCACTGAAAGCTCTTTGCTAATGATGAAATAAATATTCATCTATATCTCTTTCTTGTTCTCTTATGATTTGGTTTTCACATTTAGTTTTTCTTTTCTAAATAGCATTCATTATATATTTTTCTAACTATGGGATTAACACATACTTAAAGCAAAAAAAAAATCCTTAAAAATGTAACAACAAATGACATAAAGACAAAAATCTTATATCACCACCCAAAGATAAGCAGTGCTAGATATTAAATTATATATGTTGTCAATAAGTGTTTTTCCTATGCAGAGACATACATTTAGGTGAATAAATGGAATAATACTTTATGTAAGATTTTGAAACCCATTTTTCAATTACAGAAAACAGCATAAATATTTTCTTAAATGCTTTTTAAAATCCTACTTAGTATTTTGCCATGTGCAGATACCAAATGTAATCTTTTGAATTCATTCATTTGGGGGCTTAAAATGGTTCCCAATTGTTCACTTTTATAAATAATAGCATGAAGACTATCCTTGTACATGCAACAGACAGCAATAAGAAAAAAAAAACTGGGTACCCACTTGATCCTGGTGTTAGCAAAGAATGATTGCTCCTTTGAAGGCTCACTGAAATCCCCAGATCTTAAGGTCTCTTGTCTCTGTATCCCTCCCCATTTCCTTTTCCCTACCTGTGGCGTCTTTTCCCTACTACGCATGTAGGAAAAGTAGGATTTCTGTCTACCTGATTGATTTCATTCTCTCTTTGGTCTTGTTTTCGCTTTATTCCAGAAACATTATTATGACTTGTGTTCATCATTTCAGAAGGCCTCATTTGTGTAAATTTTCAGTCTCCCAATCTTGTTCCAGTAACATATCTCATGTCTAATTAGTTCCATATATTTCAATAGCAGCTGATAGTCTGGCTCAGACTAATTACAGCTATTAATGCAAGATAATGATATAGTGGTAATAAAAAGACCACATCTCTTTTCATATTTTGGAATTTACTATAAGCTCCTCTGTAGCTCAAAGAGGATCATGTTTTCATCGCTCAGCTCTGAGACTAAAAGAGATGTCAGAAATCACATTTCAGTACATCATTAATATTTTTTTGCCCAGCTGGCTGTGTGGGCTTTCAGATTGCAATCTAATCTGTTTTGCAAGCTTTGTACCTAATTCTTGGCTTTATCTCCAGATTAGATATTGAACACTGTTTTAGTTGCTAATTTCCTTGGACAGGCCATCAGTACTACAAAATAGAGGCAACATTTGCAGTTATTTCTCAAGTCACAGAGATAACCGGTATAGTTTGCTGTAGAGCAGCTAGAGAAATGTATCAATTAATATCCTACCATTCATAGATCTCTTAAAGGTCCAGGGACAAGTAAAATGAATAATAAAGAGGTTGACAACTGCCTTATAAGAAGATTGGGAATTCTTTTATGTTTGTTTTTAACTTAACGCAAAGTCAGACAAGATAATGTAATTAAAATCTCTAGCATCATAAACTCCATGAATAAAAATGACAAGGAATTGTTCTAGAAATTCCAAAATTCAGTAACATCTGTATCAAAAAAAAAGGTGAATGAAGAGGCATAGAGGTCACTGATAATCCCAGATTAAAACTCGTCAAAGCACAGTACAAAATGGACTTGACATGCACTTAATCATTCTATAGATGATATGCAAATGTGTTTTTTTAAGATACAAAAGATTAAAATAGTCTGTTGTTATGGTTTCTTATGAGAATGAAAGACTGAGAAATGAGATCTGAACTTAGAACACTAAACATAGAAATTTACCAAGATGATTTTAAAAAGCAAGGCCTACCCCCATTGCCACATACTTCTCTGGAAGAAAAAAAGCTAAAACCCTAAAAGTTCTAGTGACCAACCTGCTTGAAAACCCCATTCTATGCCCCTGAAACAATTGAAAGTGACTGCAACCAGCCTATGTCACCTAATCCCAAATTGTTAAATTATATCCTCGAGTCACCCAAGCTTTCAACCCAATTCCAATCCTAGGCTGATAAAAACCATTCTGTAAATTCTCTTTTTTTAAAATTTATTTTTTAATGTTTGTTTATTTTTGAGAGAGAGATAGAGCACAAATTGGGAGGGGCAGAGAGAGACACACACACACACAGAATCCAAAGCAGGCTCCAGGCTCTAAGCTATCAGCATAGAGCCTGACACGGAGCCTGAACCCATGAACTGTGAGGTCATGACCTGAGCTGAAGTCAGATGCTTAACCGACTAAGCCACCCAGCCCCTGTAAATTCTCTTTCAAAACAGCATTGAGCCTTTGTTCTCAGAACATGAGTAAACTAGCATGTATGGTTGACATGGGTTTCCCCAATAATGTTGGAGAGGTCTATAACACATGTTAGCCGAGCTTTCTTTTTCTTTTTTGATGAGAGACAGGGAGAATGGGTTTGTTTACCTTCCTCTATTTGCTTGTTGGGATTTTTATTTATTTTTTTTATTGTGATAAGAACACAACCTGAGATTTATCCTCTTAACAAATTTTAAGTGCACAATACCATATTGTTAAGCCTGGGTGCAAAGTTGTACAGATCTCTAGAATTTTTTCATCTTGCAAAATTGAAACCCTGTACCAACTGATCAACACCTCCCCAGTTTCCCCCCTATCTCCAGCCCCTGGCCATCACTACTCTACTCTCTGTTTTATGAGTTTGACTACTTTAGACATCTCATACAAATGGAAGCATGCAGTATTTGTCTTTCTGTGACTGGCTTATTTCACTTAGCATGATGTCTTCAAGGTTCATCTGCATTATCATATATGGATATCACGTAGGATTTCCTTTTCTCTTAAGGCTGCATAATATTTATTGTATGTGTATACCTTATATTCTTTATCCATTCATTGGTGGATAAACGTTTAGATTGTTTCCACATCCTGGCTATTGTGAATAGTGTTTCAATGAACATGGGAGTGGATGTATGTCCTTGAGATCCTGACTTTAATACCTTTGGATAAATATCCAGAAGTAGGATTACTGTGTCATATGACAGTTCTACTTTGAATATTGTAAGGAACCACTGTACTGTCTTCCATAATGGCTACACCTCTTTACATTCCCATCAACAGTGTGCAAGGGTTAAAATATCTCCAGATTCTCACCAACACTTGTCTTTTTTTTATATACACTGTTATAACAGTGATTCTGAGAGGTACAAGATGATTTATCCTTATAATTTTAATTTGCATTTCTCTGACAATTAGTGACATTGAGCATCTTCTCATATACCTGGTGACCATTTGTATGCCTTCTTCAGAGAAATGTGTGTTTAAGTCCTTTGTTCACTTTTTAAAAAATTTTTTTAAGTTTATTTATTTTTGAGAGAGAGAGAGGCAGAGGAAAGGAACATGAGCATGAGCAGGGGAGGAGCAGAGAAAGAGAGGGGGAGAGAATCCCAAGCAGACTCGGCAATGCCAGCATAGAGCTGGATGCAGGGCTCGAACTTATAAACCATGAATTCATGACCTGAGGTGAAATCAAGAGTCAGATGCTTAACCAACTGAGCCACCCAGGTGCTCCTCCTTTGCTCATTTTTTAATCAGGATTTTTTTTTTTTTTTTTTTTTTTGCTCTTGCGTTGTAAGAGTTCCTTACATATTTTGCATATTAGCCCCTTATCAGTGAATTTACAAATATTTTCCCCCATTTTATAGGTTGCCATTTCACTCTCAATTATTTCCTTTGCTGTGCAGAAGCTTCTTAATTTGATGTTGTCCCACTAATCAATTTTTGCTTTTGTTGCTTGTGCTTTTCTTGTCATAGTCAAAAAATGATTGCTAAACCAATATCATGAAGCTTTTCCCCTGTTTTCTTCTAGGAATTTAACAGTTTCAAATCTTATGTTTAAGAGTTTAATACATTTTGAGTTGATTTTAGTATATGGTATGATGATCCAATTTTATTCTTTTTTGTGTAAATATCGAGTTTTTCAACACCATTTGCTGAAGCGACTGTCCTTTCCCCCACTGCCATTCAAGGTACTCATAAAATAAATTTACACATATATGATCAACTGATCCTTCACAGGGGTGCCAAGATCATACAGTGGAGTTTTTTAATTGAGGATTTAAATAAAATCAATGCACCATTAGCTTTCCGTTGTGCAAACTGTTCTCCTCACCTCTTAAACACTGCAACTACTGTCTTAGTAAGCAACTGAATGTTCACACAGCGTATCTTGCTCACCCTTCACGCTGTGCCCCCTGAAGCATCTGCCTAGTGCTGTGAAACCATGGTTCATCTGCAACATGCTTAAGACACTCATTCGAAAGTTCCATCACCCCCCTCCTCAATGTCAGAGCCTTGCAGTTTTTCTTTTCTTCCTCACATTGTCTTCCGAGCCTAGAAATATTGTATAAGTGTGGTGAAAAAATATTGGATCAAAGTTTAAAAGACAAGTTCTAGCCTACATTCTTCTTCTTTCTTAAAATATGTATTTATTTTGGGGAGAGCACAAGCAGGAGAAGAGCAAAGAGGGAGGGGGACAGAGGATCACAAGCGGGCTGACAGGCTGGCAGCAGCAAGCCCGATGTGGGTCTCAAACTCACAAACCACAAGATCAGGACCTGAGCCAAAGTTGGACGCTCAACCAACTGAGCCACCCAGGTGTTCCTGGCCTATATTCTAACTGCTGTCCAGACTTTGTTACTCAATACCACCATTTTCCCATTTGGGCAATTATACTTGTGGAGTAGAGAATGAACAGATATATGCCTATAGATCTCATAAATTCAGTCACATGTACTCAGAAAAGTGCTACTAAACACACACACACACAACAACAACAATTACAACAACAACAACAACAACAACAATTTCAGAATGGCTCAAATCTTTACTTGGGTGTCTTGAAAACCAGAAAGAGATCTTAGTACCTAATCCACAGAAATTCTAAATTAAATCTTTACCTCCTTCATATACCACAGCTGCTCCTGGGCCTCTCTCTGAAACTCCTTTTCCACCCCCAGCCCACTGGATTTATCTGTCTTCTCTCTCTTTTCCTATCTCACTAGTGTGTTATATAATGTGTTTAATGTGCATCAGGATCACTTGGAGAGCTTGTTAAAACACAGATTACTGGGCTCATCTCAGAGTTTCTGATTCAAGAGGTCTAGGATGGAACCAAAGAATCTGCATTTTTAGCAAGTTCCCTAGTGATGCCGGGTGTTCCAGAGATCCCTCTTTGAGAATCTCTGATGTATATCATTCTAGTTTCTCTGGCTGTGTTCTCTTTTCCTCCCACCTCTATAATCTCATCTCCCACTTTCCATTCTCCCAATTCTCTGCCACAAAAATACCAAAAACACAAGCTTGAGAGATACTTCACTCTTTTGAGATGACAAGGCTGAATTCTTCTGGGTGGGCAGATTAATAGGAGAAAATGAAGTGGTCTCATTAATAAAGATTGTGCCATGATTTACATAAAATATGCAATACCATGGATGAATCTCAAAAACGTCATGCTAAGAGAAAGAAATCAAACACCAATTACATGCTGTATGATTCTCTTCACATAAAATCCTAGAAATAACAGAAGTACAGTGACAGAAAACAGATTAATGGTTGCCTCAGGCTGGGGATATGGGGAAAGGATTGACTCTAAAGGGGCACAAGGGAACTTTTTGGAATAATGGAAATGTTCTAAATATTGATTGTGCTGGTGGTTTCATAGATGTATACAACTGTCAAAACTCACTAAACTGTGCACTTAAAAATGAGTGCATTTACCACATATAAATTATGAATCATTAAATCAGGGGAAATATATGTGTATATATAAAATGAAATGTCTCCAAAAATAAAAAGATTCCATTTAATTCAACCTGTGGCTTCTCCCCACTTTTCCTCTGACTTTGAAAGAGTTTTCTTATTTTTATTTGTTTCTCTTCTGCCACATCAGGCGGAAGGACACCTATGCAAGCCCCATTACACAAAATCCATGTCTGAATTCATGAAAGTGGGTGAGACTCCTCCCCCTCTCCCCGGCTTGGGTTCAAAGGAGACTATGGAACTGCATTTGTGAATCAAGAAATACTGACTACAGTAGCCTTAGACCGAACATGGTTTACCCTATGGAGAAAATGTAAACAAAATTCAACCGAAGAAACCGTGTGGTTTAGGGCAGATCTTCCCAAATCTTTCTCTGTGGCAATGCTTGATGTGGTTCCTTCTCTTCCATCTCCCAGAGGAATAATTACACAAGTTCTGCTTTCTGCTCACCTGCCTCCTCATGTCAGATTTGGCATCTCTATTGCAAGATAATTGCTGCCTAGAATATTCAATTAGCTTTTAATTAAATATTGCTCATTAATATAACTGCAAGACAATAAAACATATGTCATTTGATTAGCCAAAAATTCAAATATAAATTACATTCATTTTTATGCCAACATGCACTTTACCTAATGAGACATTTGTCACCCTGCTATAAAAAGATTGTATGTGATCTTATTTTCTGTTAGAGATTTTTTAAGTGCCTGCAAGCAGAGTTTTTAAATTGCACACAACTCCTATTCTTTTCCTTATCTTTACATTAACTGTCTAGAACAGAAAGTTATACACAGTTACATACAATGAAATTTCATAACAGCAGGTGTTTGGGTATTAGCTTAACCTCCAATTTTTGACTCTGCTACTTTATATATCAAAATGTATCATCTGTTAAGGGACAGATGTCTTTTAATTTGACAATGTATTTTTATGATTGTAAAAGTAATATGTATTTATATAAGAAATTTTTGAAAATATAGAAGAGAAACTTATTAATACATTGAATATTTTCTCCCAGTTCTTTTTTTCTAAGAATGTTTTCAACATTTCTTAATCTGCTTTAAAAATTTTAAATTATAGCACATATTGTAACATTTAACTATGCTTTTTTCCATTTAGTATTACACTGTGACCATGTGCCATGTCACTAACTATCCTGAGAATAAAAGTTATATGATGTTCTATCATATAAATGAACTGTAAGTTTTGGACATTAGGGGTTTTCTCCTTAATTTTTTTACTATTATAGGTAAAAGTTAAGGCAAACATTTATGCATAAATCTTGACCACATCTCTGATTATTTCCTTAGGATTGATTTCCAGAAATAGAATTATTGGATTAGAAGTGTTAAGAGAATACTCTATTTTCAGCTCCCCATGTCTTTACAGTGCATGGATAGGCCAGGTACAAACACTTCCAGACCCTGCATAGACCCTGAACTTGGCCCCCCCCCATAGGAAGGAAGAGTGCTAATATGGTTGGAGAATTAGAGAAAGTGAGCCTCTGGTATAGGTTTGGAGGTTTGCTTACTGTGAAGTACATCCCATCCCTTGACATCTTCTCACTTAGCTCCTGAAATAAGATCACCAGGCTGGGACCCCACCACAACCACCACCGCAGGAAGGAGTGACTACGTTTTTTGTTTTTGTTTTTGTTTTTTTTTAAGTTTATTTATTTTGAGAGAGAGAGAGAGCAGAGGGGCAGGAGCAGAAAGAGAGGGAGAGAGAATCCCAAGCAGGCTCACACTGTCAACACAGAGCCCAATGTGGGGCTCGAACTCACAAACCATGAGATCATGATTTAAGCCAAAACCAAGAGTCTGATGCTTAACTGACTGAGTCACCCAGGCACGCCAGTGTGACTGCATTTTTAAGCCTCACAACCTATAAGTGAGATGGGTGGGGGTGGGCAGTAGGAAGTTAGAATTAGCAGATCCCAAGGTCTAGGATTGGAAGGAGAGGTGCCACCAGTTCTTCAATCCACTTTACTCAACAGGCTTATACTTCAGGGGCGCGTTCAAGGCTCAGTTGGTTAAGCGTCTGACTCTTGCTTTCAACTCAGGTTATGATCTCACAGTTCATGAAATTGAGCCCTGCATCAGGCTCTGCACTGACAGCCTGCAGCCTGCTTGGATCTCCTTTCTTCCTCCCTCTCTGCCCCTCCCCCACTAGCGCACACTCTCTCTCTCTCTCTCTCAAAATAAATTAATTAGTTAAAAAAAAAAACAGGCCTATACTTTAGAATGCTTTGAACTCCTTGACTCAGTTTGGGACTCTACTTCATCTACAAAAACCTAAATAAGGAATAGGGGCAATTAGCAGGATTTGAACAATAAACTTCACTAAACCTCTAACAAAAAGATACAAAGCAAGAGCTCAGGGAAGGGAGAGCAGTAAATTCACACTTTGAAACACTCTTTCTGCTGCAAATACATAGCAGTAATAATTTAAAAAATGAAAATGACAAAACAAGCAAAAAGTGTTCAAAAACAAAAGATAAATACCTTCATAGGCCATACATGGAAAAGAAATGCAAAATGGGAGCTGAGCTCTGGATCAAGAAGCAGAACAGGAGCTATTGGAAAGTCAGTTCCAGGGCGCCTGGGTGGCTCAGTGGGTTAAACGTCTGACTTTGGCTCAGGTCATGATCGCACAGTTTGTGAGTTCAAGCCCCACGTGGGGCTCTGTGCTGACAGCTCTGAGCCTGGAGCCTGCTTCGGATTCTGTGTCTCCCCTTCTCTCTGCCCCTCCCCTGCTCATGCTCTGTCTCTCTGTCTCTCAATAATAAAAAAATAAACATTTAAAAAAAAAGAAAGAAATTCACTTCCTAGGAAGTAATGGGGAATAAAAATGATTCACTAAACCAGGCAGTGAATCAGAGCACACCCACTGCCTAAGACAGGGTTCAGTAAAGGATCCTCACTTCACGAAAGCAGGCTAAAGAAAACCATCAGCTCTGGCTGGACTTCAGATAATAAGAGCCATGGGGAGGCCAAAGACACAGATAAAACAGAATTCCAAATACAAGATGATATCTAATGCTAAGAAAGACATTTAACAAACTGAATATGAGCTTGAATTCATTCCAAGTGAGATTAATTTTATAGAACAGTCTGAATGAGTCTTAAATAAACATTTTAGGCCTTTCAATTACATAAATAAAGGATATACAGCCTTAAAAAAGAAAAGGAAACTATAGAATAAAAGCAAGCAGAAGTTTTTTAAAGTATAGGTGGATATAGAAAAGATACTTGGAAAAATTAAAATATGAAAATATCAAAAAACTTTAAATCAATGAATGAGACAAACTGTAGAAAGGATATAGCTGAAGAGAGAATTGATTAAGCAGAAAATAGCCTGAGATTCACCACAAGTACAACAGTGAGGACAGGAAAAAATTATACATACACACATTTATACATGTGCATATATGCACATACATACACACACACATGCATGCATAGAGAGAGAGAGCAGTAAGAGACATTGAGGAAAAATTGAGAGCTGTCAACGTATGTCTCATAGGAATCCCACAGACTAGAGGGAGGAGTGGAAGAGCAATTTTTGAGAAATTAGTGGCTGAAATTTTTCCAGCATCAAAAGCATACGTCCTCACATTAAACACATACTCCAACTACTGAGTAAGATACATAAAAATAAACCCAGACTTAACTAGAGAGAGGAATTATAGAACATTAAAAAAAAAAGAAAAAAATCTTAAAAGCTACCAGAAAGAAAAGATATTATTTAAAAAAACACTGAGATTGGGGTGCCTGAGTGGCTCAGTTGAGCGTCTGACTTCGGCTCAGATCATGATCTCACTGTTTGTGGGTTCGAGCTCTACATCAGGCTCTATGCTAATAGCTCAAAGCCTGGAGCCTGCTTTGGATTCTGTGTCTCCCTCTCTCTCAGCCCCTCCTGCATTCACACTGTGTCTCTCTCTGTCTCTCAGAAATGAATAAATGTTAAAAAAAAAATCTTTTTAGGGGCGCCTGGGTGGCTCGGTCGGTTAAGCATCCGACTTCGGCTCAGGTCATGATCTCACGGTCTGTGAGTTCGAGCCCCGCGTCGGGCTCTGTGCTGACAGCTCAGAGCCTGGAGCCCGTTTCAGATTCTGTATCTCCCTCTCTCTCTGCCCCTCCCCTGTTCATGCTCTCTCTGTCTCAAAAATAAATAAACGTTAAAAAAAAAATTAAAAAAAAAAAAAAATCTTTTTAAGGGGCGCCTGGGTGTCTCAGTCGGTTGAGCATCTGACTTCAGCTCAGGTCATGATCTCGTGGTTCCTGAGTTCCAGCCCCGTATCCGGCTCTGTGCTGACAGCTCAGAACCCGAAGCCCGCTTCAGATTCTGTGTCTCCCGCTCTCTCTCCGCCCCACTCCTGCTTGTGCTCTCTCTCTGTCTTTCAAAAATGAATAAACATAAAATTTTTTTTAATTTTTTTAAAATAATAATAATAGAATAAAAAATACTGAGATTGACAGCAGATTTATCTCTTCCAGAAAGACATTTCAGAAGACAACAGAATAAAATCTTAAAAGCATTGAGAGATACTGTCTGTCTTGCATTTATACATGTAGGTATGTATGTATGTATGTTCTTCATGATCTGTCCAACATGTAAATGGTGGAACAGTCCAGGGTTCAATCTTTGGATCTCTTCCTTCCTTTAACTCTTCTTCCTTATGAGCTCCTCTGGCCTCATAGCCTTATGCCATCTATCTAAGAATTCTGTTTCAGTTTCTACTGTTGCACAACAAACTTCTCTACTACTTAATGGCTTAAAATAGCAATTTACTATTATCTCTCACTGTTCTGGGGTTGACAGACTCAGCTGGGCAGTCTGAAGGAGGAGGCACATAAAGTTTATTTATTTACCAATTTGGTGCCTAGGTTAGGATAACTCTACAGTTGAAGGCCAGTTAGGCATCTCTATCACCATGAAGTGTTCTAACGTCCTCACAGCATGGTAGTCTCAGAGTAATAGATCTTTCTTACATAGTGCCTGATGCCCAAAGTAAATATTTAAGAGACCCAGGCAGAAGTGCAAGGGTTCTTATCACTCAGTCTTGAAAGTCCTAGAAAAGCACTTTTACCACATACCATTGGTTAAGAAACATCACTAAGGTTTAGAGTGTGTTTTCAACACAGTTACTAGAGTGGTTCTTTTCTTTTTTTTTCTTTTCAAATTTTTATTTAAATTCTAGTTGGTTAACATACAGTGCAATATTGGTTTCAGGAGTAGAATTCAGTGATTCACCAACACTTACATACAACAGCCAGTGCTCATCACAACAAGTGCTCTCCTCAATGCCCATCACCCATCTAGCCCATTCCCCACCCACTCCCCATCAACCCTCAGTTTGTAGAGTGGTTCTTTCTTTTTTTTTTTAATTTTTTTAACATTTATTTATTTTTGAGAGACAGAGAGAGACAGAGCATGAGCAGGGGAGAAGGAGAGAGAGAGAAGGAGACACAGAATCCAAAGAGGCTCCAGGCTCTGAGCTGTTAGCACCGAGCCTGACGCGGGGCCGGAACCCATGAACTGCAAGACCATGACCTGAGCCGAAGTCAGACACTCAACTGACTGAGCCACACAGGTGCCCCAAAGTGGTTATTTCAATCTATGATCATGTTACTTCTTTGACCAAAACCCCTCAATGGCTTCCCATTATCATTCAGAATGAAAAGAAAGGCCTCATACTGAATGACATTACCTTATCTAATCTGATTTTTTGTTCTACTTAGACTTCATCTCAAAGTGTTCTTGTTCCACCACCTCCCAGCCTTCATCTCACTCAGAAGCTCAATAGACAACTTGATGTTCTTTGAACACAGCAGACGTCACACCTTCCCGCATCAGGGCTTTGCAGTTGTTTTCTCTACTCAGACCACTCTTCCATCAGATATCTGTAGTCCTCACTCCCTCACCTCCTCTGAGCTTTGCAAGAGTGAGTGAATCTTCCCTTGCAAATCCACCCACTTATCCAACACTCCTTATCCCCTCCCCCACTTTATATTTTCACCACAGCAGTTATGATCATTAGAAATACTATTTATGTATCGATTTATTTAATCAATTCTTGCTATCTCTGTCCACTAGAGTGTTAAGTTCCCCAAGGTCAGGATGTTTATCTATTTTGATTCCTGATGGATCATACAACTAAAACAGGGCCTGGCATACTATAGGTGCTCCATATATAGTACTGTGCTGATAAATGTTTAGTGACCAGCTCTCAGAAACAAAAAACAAAAACAAAACTCTGATTCATAGCATTTGCCAATTTCAACGGGGAATATACTCCCACCATCCAATTTCAAGCTATGTGACACTAAATATAGTTAAGGAACAATAGGGACAATTGGTTCTCATGAACCAACATAAGTTGGCTTCAGCACACCACTGTTATTTGTTAAAAGAATGGAAAAGAAAAAAAAAAGGAAGGAAGGAAGAAAAAATATATCTATACTATAATTCCAAGATGGAAGGAAATAAAGACGTTTTCAGATAAGCAAACATTATGGGAGTTTGTCAAGAACAAACCCTCACTGAAGGAACTACTAAAAAATCCTTTATTAGAAGAAGGGCAAAACCAGAGAGATTTCAGGGAACACAAAAAAATAATGGCGGTGCAGCAAGTGCTTAAATGTGCTGATAAATGTAATTAGCTATCATCTGTAAAAATGTTTTGAATAGGAACTAATTTTGTATGTTTAAAAATATGCCCACTCGGGGCGCCTGGGTAGCTCAGTCGGTTAAGCTTCGACTTCTGTTCAGGTCATCATCTCGTATTTTGTGAATTCGAGCCCCATGTTGGGCTCTGTGCTGACAGCTCAGAGCCTGGAGCCTACTTCAGGTTCTGTGTCTCCCTCTCTCTCTGCCCCTCCCCCATTCGCGCTCTCTTTTTGCCTTTCAAAAATGAATAAATGTTAAAAAAAAATTTTAATAAATAAATAAAAACATTTAAAAATTAAAAAAAAAAACCAATATGCCCACTAAAACTCTAGACAAAAAAGGAGGGTTCAATGATAAACACATGATTGATATGGCCCTTGTCCTGTTTAGGAGTTGATTAGAGATATCGAACAACTTTATATTAAATATGTAAGGAAAACCAACAAAAGTCTAAAAAATACAGTCTATAGTTTCCAAACCTCCTTGGGAAAAAAATAGGGAGAAAATATGGAAACCTTCACCTTCCAGTATATGGGGGGAAATAAAGCAAAGGAAAAGGACAATAAAGAGAAAACATAAAATAAAATGGTAGAAATAATTCACGATACATATAAACAGATTAAATGCCTCTCTTAACTGACAGAAGTATTTTTTTGATTCTAATTTTATATCTAAGACATGCACCTAAATGAAAACAATACGGGAAGGTTGAGAATGAAGGGATAAAAAGCTATACCGGACTTGCAGGTAAAAAAAAATGACAGATGAAACACATGTATTTATTTGTGATCCAGTCTGAAATTCCACTAAAAATAGCAGTAAATGCTTTTAAGGCCTACACCTACAAAAACAAAGACGAAGACAAAAGAGACGTTAGCCATAAAATTTTGGAAGCTGTAAAGCAAGTGGGTTCTTAGTAACTGACTTAGCTGGTAGTGAAAAAAACAAGAAAGCAACGTGATTTACACTGCAGACACAAATGCTTAGGATTTGGTAGCACCAGGGATCTCTGGAATGGGGAGAAATAATGAAAATTATACTGCAAATAGAACACTGGCTGAAAGCGTTTAAGAAGCAGTTCCCCAGATCCCCTCATAGGGCTATAGAGGGTTATATGAGTCATGTATGTAAAACACGTAAGAGTAGTGTCTGCCACAAAGCAAGTCTTCTATATATGTTTGCTGTTATTGCTCCATAGTGAGAAGCCAACAGATATATTTACAAAAAAAAAAAAAGTGGAGAAGGAGCAATATTAGCATACTACAGAGGGAGAGATAAATACTAAGAGACTCATCTAAAAGAACTTAAAGGTATTTCATCTAGGAGGAGAGAAATAGGGTGTGCTAGTTTTTTTACAACAAGACTCACAGGATATTTGACTCTAATTGTGTTTACAAAAAAAAAAGAAGAAGAAGAAGAAATAAAAGAAAACGAGGAATAAAAAGCCAGGGAAGCTGGCAGGCACACTGACAAATACTAACCAGAAGAAAGCTGGTGTAACAATATTCATACCAGATAAAATGGAATTGAATTATTTAAAAGGGATAAAGAGGGGCATTACATAATTACAAAAGAGTAATACTTTTGAACTTGCGTGTAGTAGCAGCAAAGTTTTACAGTAGATAAAGCAAAACTTGACAGGATTAGATGAAGAAATGTTTTCAAAAACAAAACAATCATGTTACCACAGTCAGAAGTTAGTATATTAAGCAAAGGAAAAAAATAGTATACGGATTATTTGAGCAAAAAACTTATAAACTAAAAAGTCTCAACAAACAAAGTAAAATTTGGGGTGCCTTGGTGTCTTGGTTAAGCATCTGACCCTTGGTTTTGGCTCAGGTCATGATCTCATGGTTCATGAGATCAAGCCCCATGTCAAGCTCTGTACTGACAGCACCGAGCCTGCTTGGGATTCTCTCTCTCCCTCTTTCTGCCCTCCCCCCACTCATGTGAGCACTTATACACACACACACACACACACACACACTCTCTCTCTCTCTCTCTCTCTCAGAATAAATAAACATTTTTAAAAATAAAGTAAAATTTAAAAATCCGTATCATACAGACCTCTTTCTATGACCACAATGAAGTTGAATTACATATCAATAGTAAAAAGAACATTTTTTCAAAGATATCCATACGTTTGAGAACCTAGATAAAATGGTTTCTTAACTCATAGATTAAAACAAAATAATAATAGAAATTCCTAAATAAATAAAAGGATAATGATGAAAGTTCTATGTATTGAAACAAGTGAATGTTGACAAGGCACCTGACTGGCTCAGTCGATGGAACATGAGACTCTTGATCTCAGTGTTGTAAGTTCAAACCCCACGTTGGGTGTAGAGATTCCTTTAAAAGAAAAAAAACAACTAGGGGTACCTGGGTGGCTCACTCAGTTAAGCATCAGACTTTGGCTCAGGTCATGATCTCATGGTTCATGAATTCAAGCCCTGCATCGGGGCTCTGTGCTGACAGCTTAGAGCCTGGAGCCTGTTTCAGATTCTGTCTCTCCCTCTCTCTCTCTCTCCCTCCTCTCTCTCTCTGTCTCTCAAAAATAAATACATGTTAAAAAAAAACAACTATTGGATATAACTAAAGCAATGTTTAGTGTTACAGTTATGTCTTTAAATGCATATATAAAAAACCAAAGAGATAAAAATTAAATGAGTTAACTATACATCTCAAAAATCAAAAAAGCTGACAGAAAATAAAAACTAAGGAAGACTCAGAATTAATTCATTAATTAGAAAAAAAAGCAATAGAGACTATCAACAAAACAAAAAGCAGTTTATTTGAAAATATGAATAAGATTTAAAATCTCTGGCAAAAATGACCAAGAAAAAAAAGTAAGAAGTATTAGGAACAAAAAAAAATACACATAGAATTGAGATTTTTATATAATAGAATAGTATTAAAAAATACCTTGTCACCCCAAGTTTACTCATAAGCTTGAGTAAAATGGAAAATTTCCTAGAGAAATATAAATTAGCAAAATTGACTCAACATGAAATAAAAACCAAAGTGAACCAATAACTATTAAATAAATGGGATGGGCTAACCCAAAGCAATCTACACATTCAATACAATCCCAATCGAAATTGCATAGGCATTCTTCTCAAAGCTAGAACAAACAATCCTAAAATTTGTATGGAACCACAAAAGACCCAAAGTAGCCAAACTTATGTTGAAAAAGAAAACCAAAGCGGGAGGCATCAAAATCCCAGATTTTAGCCTCTACTACAAAGCTGTAATCATCAAGACAGCATGGTATTGGCACAAAAACAGACACATAGACCAATGGAATAGAACAGAGACTCCAGAATTGGACCCACAAATGTATGGCCAACTAATCTCTGACAAAGCAGGAAAGGGTATCCAATGGAAAAAAGACAGTCTCTTTAACAAATGGTGCTGGGAGAGCTGGACAGCAACATGCAGAAGAATGAAACTGGACCACTTTCTTACACCATACACAAAAATAAATTCAAAATATATGAAAGATCTAAATGTGAGACAGGAAGCCATCAAAACCCTAGAGGAGAAAACAGCCAACAACCTCTTTGACTTCAGCCACAGCAATTTCTTACTCAACACGTCTCCAAAGGCAAGGGAAATAAAAGCAAAAATGAACTGGGACCTCATCAAGATAAAAAGCTTCTGCACAACAAAGGAAACAATCAACAAAACTAAAAGGCAACCGATGGAATGAAGAAAGATACTTGCAAAAGACATATCAGATAAAGGGTTAGTATCCAAAATCTATAAAGAACTTACCAAACTCAACACTGGAAAAGCAAATAATCCACTGAAGAAATGGGCAGAAGACATGAATAGACACTTTTCCAAAGAAGACATCCAGATGGCCAACAGACACACAAAAAGATGCTCAATGCTGGAAATACAAATCAAAACCACATTGAGATACTACCTCACACCAATCAGAGTGGCTAAAATTAACAAACCAGGAAACAACAGATGCTGGCCAGGATGTGGAGAGATGGGAACCCTCTTGCACTGATGGTGGGAATGCAAACTGGTGAGGCACTCTGGAAAACATGAGGAGGTTCCTCAAAAAATTAAAAATAGAAATACCCTATGACACAGCAATAACACTACTAGGAATTTACCCAAAGGATACAGGAGTCCTGATGCATGGGGGCACTTGTACCCCAATGTTTATAACAGTGCTTTCAACAATAGCCAAATTATGGAAGGAACCTAAATGTCCATCAACTGACGAATGGATAAAAAAGATATGGTATATATATATATACAATGGAATGCTACTTGGCAATGAGAAAGAATGAAATCCTGCCATTTGCAGCAATATGAATGGAACTGGAGGTTATCATGCTAAGTGAAATAAGTCAGTGAGAGAAAGACAGATATCAAATGTTTTCACTCATATGTGGAACTTGAGAAACTTAACAGAAGACCATGGGGGAAGGGAAGGGGAAAAAAATAGTTACAAACAGAGAAGGAGGGAGGAAAACTGTAAGAGACTCCTAAATACAGAGAACAAACTGAGGGTTGATTGGGGGTAAGGGGGAGAGGAGAAGGGAAAATGGGTGATGGGCATTGAGGAGGGCACTTGTTGGGATGAGCACTGGGTGTTGTATGTAAGTGATGAATCACAGGAAGCTACCCCCCAAAACCAAGAGCACACTGTATACACAGTAGATTAGCCAAGTTGATAGTAAATCATATAAATAAATAAATAAATAAATAAATAAATAAATAAATGGGATGGGCTAAATGGGTGATGGGCATTAACGAGGGCACTTGTTAGGATGAGCACTGGGTATTATATGCAAGTGATGGATTACTAAATTCTACTCCTGAAACTAATATTACACTATATGCTAACTACGTGGAATTTAAATAAAAACTTGAAACTAAATAAATGAATAAACAAACAAACCATCAAAAATATCCTGTCTCTCCCAACAAGTGGCAACAGGCCTAGATAGTTTCATAAATGAGTTTTACTAAACCTTAAAGGAACATCTAATCTAGTGTTTTTCCATAGAAATATTATGTGAACCCCTGTGTGATTTTATTTTTTCTGGTGGCCACACTATAAAGGTGACATTCATTTTAATAATATTTTTATTTACAATAATGAAAATATTTCATTTTGATAATGATTGTAGAAAGTTTATTTTCAAAGCATTAGTGAGAGGAGTGCCTGGGTGGCTCGTCAGTTGAGCATCTGACTCTTGACTTGGACTCAGGTCATGATCCCCAGGTCGTGGGATCAAACAATGCATCGGCCTCCGTGCTGAGCACGGAGCCTGCTTGAAATTCTCTCTCTCCCTCTGCCTTCTCCCCAGTTTGTGCACTCTCTCTTTCACACATAAAAAAAAAAAAAGTATTAGTGAGACAATTTACATACTTTTTTTCCACACTAAGCCTTTGAAATCCACTGAGTATTTTATATTCAGTTCCTAGTAGCCACATTTCAAGTGCTCACGAGACACATATAGCCACTGATTACTATAATATATGGCATAGGTGTAATTCCTATATTAGATACACCGTTTCATATAATAGAAGAGGAAGAGCTGTCCAACTTATTTTTTAATTTTTTTTTAATTTTTTTAACGTTTTATTTATTTTTGAGACAGAGAGAGACAGAGCATGAACGGGGGAAGGGCAGAGAGAGAGGGAGACAGAATCGGAAGCAGGCTCCAGGCTCCGAGCCATCAGCCCAGAGCCCGACGCGGGGCTCGAACTCACGGACCGCGAGATCGTGACCTGAGCCGAAGTCGGACGCCCAACCGACTGAGCCACCCAGGCGTCCCTATTTTTTAATTTTTTTAATGTTTGTTTAATTTTGAGAGAGACAGACAGACAGAGCACAAGCAGGGGAGGAGCAGAGAGAAAGGGAGACACAGAATCCAAAGCAGGCTCCAGGCTCTGAGCTGGCAGCACCGACCTGACGCAGGGCTTGAACTCACGAACTGCAAGATCATAACCTGAGCTGAAGCCAGATGCTTAACTGACTGAGCCACCCAGGTGCTCCTGTCTGATATTTAATGAGGCATAGAAAACCCTGATACCAAAACCAGACAGGAACAGTATAAGAAAAAATACGTAGCCCAATCTCACTTAAAACATAGTAAATAAATTCTTTAAATATATACATATGATTCGGGGCGCCTGGGTGGCTCCGTCGGTTAAGCGTCCGACTTCAGCTCAGGTCACGATCTCGCGGTCCGTGAGTTCGAGCCCCGCGTCAGGCTCTGGGCTGATGGCTCGGAGCCTGGAGCCTGCTTCCGATTCTGTGTCTCCCTCTCTCTCTGCCCCTCCCCCATTCATGCTCTGTCTCTCTCTGTCCCAAAAATAAATAAACGTTAAAAAAAATTAATATATATATATATACATATGATTCATATGAAAAAATTAAGGCCAAGAATATTCAAGATGATTTGGAAACAAACAACAGAGTACAATTTGCCCCACCAGATATTAAACTCATTTTAAACTCATGGTAATAAGATTGCATTGTACTGGTACAGGACCAGACAAATAGTCCAAAGGAACAATATAGAGAACATGGTATGTGACAGAAATAACATTGAAAAGCAGAATGTCCTGTTCAGTCCATTAGGACAGTTTATCCACAATTAAAAGAGAAAGGAAGGGAAGGGAAGGGAAGGGAAGGGAAGGGAAGGGAAGGGAAGGGAAAGAAAAGAAAAAAAAGAAAAGAAAAGAAAAGAAAAGAAAAGAAAAGAAAAGAAAAGAAAAGAAAAGAAAAGAAAAAGAAAACTGAATTACATTCCTACTTTCCTTCCTATACAAAAATATGTGCTAAGTGATTTAAAGACCTAAACATAAGAAAGGAAACTTTAGGGGCACCTGGGTGGCTCAGTTGGTTAAGTGCCTGACTCTGGATTTTGGCTTAGGTCATGATCTCATGGTTTGGGAGATGGGGATCCCCGCTGACAGTGTGGAGCCTGCTTGTGATTCTCTCTCTCTCCCTTCTCCCTGCCTCTCTCTCTCTCTCTCTCTCTCTCTCTCTCAAAGTAAGTAAACTTTAAAAAAAAAAAGAACTGAAATTTTAAAAGAAAATACAACTTTGTACTCGGGTATCTTAAACAAGATTTCTTAAACAACATCCCCCAAAACGCAACTTATTTAGGTAAATATTGATAAATTTTACTACCCTAAATTTTAAAAATTCTGTTTCTGTTTCACAGAAAGAATGTTTAAAAACCATGTCCAGTCCAGGCTGGGAGAATATATTTATAATGATAAAACTAACAAAGGCATAGATCTGGAATGCATAAGGTATACTTAAATATTAGTGAACAAAAGATGAAAAATCCAAAAGAAAAATGGACAAAGATTATGAAAAGAAAAATGTTCACACCAAAAAATGAAAAACAAATGGCCATTAAGCATATGAGGAAATGTTCAACCTCAGCAGTGACCAGGTCAATGCAAATTAAAACAATAATGGGAAAACATGCACACTCATGAGATTGGTAAAGTTTAGTTTGACGATTCCAGAGATCAGTGAGAATACGGAGCAACAGGAACTCTTCTGTAACTGCAGACGCAAGTATGAATTTGAACAAGCACTATGGAAGGCAATTTAATAATACCTAGTAAAGTAGAGAATGTGAGACTGCATAACCCAGCTAATTACACTTCTAAATAAACACCCTTGAGAAAACTTTCTTATCTATTATGCAAAACAATTTAATTTTCTTTTTTTATCCTACCTTTACCCCCTCCAGACTGGGTCAGAGGAGGCTCCAATCCCTCAACCCCAAAACACATCAAGCTATATTACGATGGTCTCTTTTAATAATTTCTTTTAGTGCATTTGACATACAGTGTTACATTAGTGTCAGGTGTACTGCATAGTGATTCAACTTCTCTATATGTTATGCTACTCTAACCACAAGTATAGCGACCATCTATCATCATGCAACACTATTGCAATATCATTAACTATATTCCTCATGCTGTGCCTTTCGTTCCTGTGACTTGTTCATTCTTTAACTGGAAGCCTGTATCTTCCACTCCTGTTCACCCATTTTGCCCATCTCTCCAACTTCCTCCCCTCTGTCAACCATCAGTTTGTTCTTTGAATTTATAGGTCTGATTCTACTTTTTATTTATTCATTTGTCACGGGGCAGTGGGGAGCTGATTCCACATGTGAGTGAAATCATATGGCATTTGTTTTTCTTGGTCTGACTTATTTCACTTATCATTATACCCTGCAAATCCTTTCATGTTGTCCCAAATGGCACGATCTCATCCTTTTTTATGACTGTGTAATATTCCAGGGACTGAGAGTGTGTGTGTGTGTGTGTGTGTGTGTGTGTGTGTGCATGTGTGTGTGTGTGTGTGTGTGTGTGTGTCCATTCATCTATCAGTGGACATTTGGGTTGCTTCCACATATTGGTTATTTTAAACAATGCTGAAATAAATATAGGGGTGACTGTATCTTTTCAAATTAGTGTTTTCATTTTCATTGGGTATATGCCCGGTAGTAGAATTATTAGATCATATAGTATTTATATTTTTAATTTTTTGAGGAATATCCATGCTATTGCCACAGTGGTTGTACCAATTTACATTCTCATTAACAGTGCAAGAGACTTCCTTTTTTTCTACATCCTCATCAAAAGGCTCTTGTTATTTCTTGTCTTTTTTATTTTAGCCATTCTAACAGGTATAAGGTGATTTTATTTGTGATTTTTATTTGCATTTCCCTAATGATTAATGATGTTGAGCATCTTTTCATTTGACTGTTGGCTAGCTATGTCTTCTTTGGAAAAAAATGTCTATTTGAGCCCTCTGCCCAGTTTTTAACCAATTATTTTTTGATAGTTGTGTAACTTCTTTATATTTTTTGGATACTAACCTTTTATTAGATATATTATTTGTAAAATCTTCTCCCATTCACAAAGTTGTCTTTTTGTTTTCTTGATAGTTTCCTTCACTGTGGAAAAGCTTTTAATTTAGATATAGTACCAATAGTTTATTTTTACTTTTGTTTTTCTTGCCTTAGGAGTCCTATCTAGAAAAAATGTTGCTTTGGCCAATGTCAGGCAAATTACTGCCTTTGCTCTCTTCTAGAATTTTTATGGTTTCAGGTCTCACATTTAGGTCTTTAATCCATTTGAGTTTATTTTTGTGGATGGTTTAAGAAAGCGGTCCAGTTTCATTGTTTTGCATGTAGCTGTCCAGTTTTCCCAACACCATTTATTAAAGAGATTGTCATTTCCCCACTGTGTATTCTTGCCTCCTTTGTCATAGATAATTTGACCGTATAAGTGTGGGTTTATTTCTGGGCTCTCTATTCTGTTCTGTTCACCTATGTGTCTATTTTTGTGCCAGTGTCATAATGTCTTAATTATTACAGCTTTGTAGTATATCTTGAAATCTGGGATTGTAATACCTCTAGCTTTGTTTTTTTTCCTCAAGGTTGCTTTGGCTATCTTTTTTGGTTCTGTGCAAATTTTAGTATTATTTGTTCTAGTTCTGTGAAAAATACGGTTGGTATTTTGATAGGGATTTCATTGAATCTGTAGATTGTTTGGGGGAGTGTGGACATTTTAACAATATCAATTCTTCCAATCCATGAGCATGGAATATTTTTCCATTTGTTTATGTCATCCTTTTTTTAAATTTTTTTTTAATGTTTATCTTCGAGAGAGAGAGAGAGAGAGAGAGAGAGAGAGGCAGAGCACGAGCAGGGGAAGGGCAGAGAGAGAGGGAGACACAGAGTCCTAAGCAGGCTCCAGGCTCTGAGATGTCTGCACAGAGACCGACGCAGGGCCCGAACCCACAAACCATGAAATCATGACCTGAGCCAAAGTCAGGTGTCTAAATGACTGAGCCACCCAGGCACCCCCGTTTGTGTAATCTTTAATTTCTTTTGTCAGTGTTTTATGTTTGCAGAGTATAGGTCTTTCACTTCCTTAGTTAAGTTTATTCCTAAGTATTTTATTCTTTTTGGTACAATTATAAATGGAATTGCTTTCTTAATTTCTCTTTCTGCTACTTTGTCATTAGTATATAGAAACACTGTCAATTTCTGCATATTAATTTTGTATCCTTCAACTTTACTGAATTCATTTATCACTACAAGTAATTGTTTGATAGAGTCTTCAGGGTTTTCTATGTATAGTGTCATGTCATCTGTAAACAGTGACAGTTTTTCTTCTTGACAAATATGGATGTCTCTTGTTTCTTTTTCTTGTCTGATTTCTGAGACTTAGACTTCCAGTGTAAAGTGGATGGACGCTTTGAATAAAAGTGTAAAGATAGATATCTTTGTCTTCTTCCTGATCTTAGAGTTAAAGCTCTCAGTTTTTCACCATGGAGTATGGGGTTACCTGTGGGATTTTCATCGATGAGCTTTATTATGTTGAGGTATGTTTATTATGGTGTTTTCTTACAACAAATCCAAAAAAACACAAAAAAACAAAACCAGCTTCCCTGAGATTATACCACTGCCCGATAATATAAAAGTTGCTACAGTCAATTTTGCTTAAAATAGTAGTTTTCCTTCTCATCACAGATATAAATCCCATTATAGTTAGAAAGCATTGCCAGAAGGAGAAATAAAAATGCAAGTTATCTTTGAGTCGTGCTGCATTTAGAATAAAGCCCCAAATGCTTAGCAGGGTCAGTAAAATTATGGATGTCTCTCACTGGCCTGCCTTTCCAGCACCATGTAGCCCCACTCCCTAGCTCTTCCCCACTCCAACACAATGAGCATCACCTTGCTCCTTGAACTCACCATGCCTCTCCCATCAAAAGGCTCTTGTTTTCCCTTCTGCCTGAAGGCTGCCTTCTCTACCTCTTTGTCTTACTAACTAATACTCAATTTACAGGTAGCACTTCTCGGCAAACAATAAACGCTCACTCAATAAATATTTTGATAGCCAACATGGATTGGCTAAGCACTCAAATTATTTGTCCTGTTTGACCATGTGTCTTCAGGAATTGAGTCTGATATAACACCCTTCAAATCAGGCTACAAACTAAGAGTTGTGTCCAATCCCAAGGGGATTAGCAGCCTGAGAAGGCAGACAGCAGGATGATATCAAGACGCCAGTGGGACGAGATGCGTGCAGGATCATGCCTGGTATGGCATCTTAGAGAAAACGTCCATCACTCCCAAAGCATGACATGAATGGAAACATGAAAAGGAATGTCCTGTAAAGCAAGACCATCTCAAGGGGACACAGCAGCTCTTTTAGGTACGGGGTCTTTTCATGGTCCAGTCAAAAATATCAGAAGTGATGATGTTGTGCCTTTGATCCAACAAAAGCCCATTTGGATCATCTTTTGTGATTCAGCTAGCCAGATGGTATCATGGCATAGTCAAAGTGCCTGCGTAAGGTATCCAGAAGGGATACACAGTCTCCCACATTCGAGACTAGCTCCCCTACCTATTTGGCCCCAGCCAGTCCGGCAGCTGTGAGCAACTGGTTCTCAGAGCAGCACTCTTGTGTGTAGTTATCTGCCTGCTGCTCTTGCCAAGCTGCAAAAGCTCAGGTGACAGGGTTGCTGAGGGTCCAAGCGTCTGCTCGAACCCATAGCACCCTAGATTCCAGGATAGAACATGCCTTGGCTGTTCAGGCTGACAGTTACAGGATGATAAGAGATTCAGATAATACATCTCTGGAGCACTGTGAATACCCCAGTCTCCCTCAGCTGCCCCGACCTTAGGTCGTCTGCGTGTCTTGTTCTGGCATGCTGTGCCCTCTTGGGGCGGACTTCATGCAGCCTAGTGTCAGTGGCAGCTGTCTCCTCATGAGATAACTGGCCTTAGATGTGCCCAGCTTCCTGGGCCTTGGGTCAAAACACTGGGTCCATCATTATTTAAATGCAAACGCAAGAACAAATCACCCAGAATTCCATGAAGCATCAGTTCCTGTAGCCAGAACCTAGGATGTGGTACAAAGTTCCGGAGCGTTCAGTCTTGTATTCGAATGAACGTCCACCCATAGACCCAGCACCCTTGGAGGAATTTGTCTGCCCACAGGAGTGTGTGCTTGCCAGTGGGATTTGTAGTAATTAGGAGAATAGATGGGCCAGCAGTCCCGGGACAATAGCCAGTAAGTTGTAGACATGGTACCAAATGTACTCCACTATTTGCAGTGAATGTATCTATTCAGAAATCCTCAGGGCCTCAGAAACCTTATCTAATACCTCACCCAGCAAGCCTTGAAGCTGACCCATAGATATTGCCAGTCACCCAAGTTCTGCCAGGGTCTATGGGTGGCATTGTTGACCATCTATGTCAGGCCAGGCCACCAAACAGATTGCTTGGCTCAGGCTGGAGGACCACACTGTTTTCGAACAACAGACAAGAGCTTTTGGAGAAGTACTACCCACTTTTCCTTTTCTATAAGGCAAGGACCTGCCATGCTCAACTCCCACGTAAAACTGCAGCCTGACAGTTACAGATGCAGTAGAGTTAAGCAGATCTAGAAGGGGTGCTACGACAGCAATGGGCAAAATGGGAAATGTGTCCTCAGAGAACTGCCAAAGCCAAAGTAGACAGTGCCCTCATGTGGAAAAAAATATATATAATTTTTAAAGAAAAACACTCCTATGGGTGACCTATTGCTATTGAGTATTTTTCAGAAATATGCAGGAAGCTGATTATACTCTACAAACCAAGAGTAGCCAGCTAACAGTCCTCCACAGATCAAGATGGCTAAAATCCTGAAGCCAAATACTACACGACAAAATACTATGTGCAAAGAACAAATGATTAATGTTATCCTATAAAATTTAAGAAGTTGTATGGGGCTCAACAAAACCAGGTAAATTATTTTTACTATAAAGAAGTAAATATAGCATCTAGTTAATAGAAAATCCACTTTTCCTGTCCCCAGTAAATAAAGGTGAATTTTTATTTATTTATTTTTACTTTTTTGATATCATATTTTCTTTTTTAAATATTTTTATTTATTTCTGAGAGAGAGAGAGAGAGAAACAGGGCATGAGCAAGGGAGGGGCAGAGAGAGAAAGAGAGAGACACAGAATCCAAAGCAGGCTTCAGGCTCTGAGCTGTCAGCACAGAGTCTGACCTGGGACTTGAACTCATGAACCGTGAGATCATGACCTGAGCCGAAGTCCAAGGCTCAACAGACTGAGCCACCCAGGTGCCCCTATATCATATTTTCTATTGCATAGAAGCACACACCATATGAATTTTTATTTATATATTTATTTATTTAAATTTTTTTAACATTTATTCATTTTTGAGAGACAGAGAGAGACAGAGCATGAGTGGGGGAGGGGCAGAGAGAGAGGGAGACACAGAATCCAAAACAGGCTCCAGGCTCTGAGTTGTCAGCACAAAGCACCACGTGGGGCTCAAACTCAAGGACTGGAAGATCATGACCTGAGCTGAAGCAGACACTTAACCGACTCAGCCACCCAGGTGCCCCTAAAGGTGAATTATTTTTTAAAGGCAGCTTGAATGGATATCCAATTATTTATCTTTCCTAGGGACACACTTATTGGTACTGGACCGTAAGGCATGGTCACTGGCAAGGGAAGAGCAGCAGAGTTTCACAAGTGATTTTCTTTCTGGGAGAGGCAGGAGCAGTGTTTGAGTGCAGTCCAGTGTTTGAGTGCACTGGACACAGAGACGGATCTTTGCTCACTGAACACAGAGCACCTGCAACAGAGGGAAGAGGTGCTCTCTGAAAGGGGAGGCAGAGTTAGAAGAAGAGAGAGGAGGATCTGAACTTTCAGGGAACTGAAGTCTTGCACGGGTCTTCAGCAGCAGCTGAAGGGGCCAGCTAGGTAAGTGTGACAGTATCTAAAGCAGTACCGTGGAAAGCAGCAAAACCCTACAAATTAGGGCTTTTCTCCTGAAGAGCTGGCTGTTTACCAAAACACCACTATTCTTATTACTTAGTCTTCCATTCCTTAAGCTCTCTTACACTTTGATTCCTGCTGCCTTAACTCTTCATCAGCTATAGACTTTTATTCCTTTCACCTGTCCTGTCTGCTTTGTCCAGGCACCTTCCCTGGGCCTCTCTTCCTTCTGTAATTAGTCTGGACTCAATCAATGCCCCATCAGACTTCTCTGTTGTTTGCCCTTAACTACGTAGCCCTACCCTGTCTCAATGTCCCCAATTATGAATTCATCGAATCTATGACTTTCCCCACTCCATTTCATGGCATCCAATGGTACCCGAGCATTGCTGGAGAAAACGCCATAGTCCTGAGCGTTGGTGTCATTTAAATCTGTGGTATACAGCCTCACAGTCTCCTCAGTGTGTCTGGGAATTCTACTTGTACTTGACCAGCTTAGGTGTTCTGCAACTTACAGCTAATAAGGTTTCAGTTCATCCCTCTTTCCCTTCTGACATAGGATGAGTTGTTGAGTCATCTCACAGGACAATGGTCATGCTGTAACATTTAAGATTCTGGATGACATACATTGGCCAACTGCAAAAATAGAGAGAAAGAAAGAAAGGAAGGAAGGAAGGAAGGAAGGAAGGAAGGAAGGAAGGAAGGAAGAAGGAAAGGGCAATTACCTGAAACAAAATGATTATTTATTCACCTTTGTAATAAGTCTCAGAGCCAGGGGCCTACAATATAAATCCTAGGCAATGAAAATATGTCCCAGAATCTACCTGAGTCTATTTTAGAAAGCCAGGTAGCTTTTTCCTTAGCTTAGTCATGCACTGTTTTACTTGCTTTCTAGTACATAAACACAAAAAAATAATTGCTATAGCGTATGTTTTTCCTTCACTAGTTAAAAATAATTCTAAGGCTATGTGACTTTCTACAATAACTCTAGCTAATGAACTTAAATTTAAACTGGTTTATCGGTTTATAAGAGGCAAAGGTGTATAATTTGTGAGTTTTACTAATTTTTTACATTGTTTTTCAGTAGTGCTTTTTTTTTTTTAACTGTGGGAATTGTAGCCTATGTATAGAGGGAGTTAGTTTTCCTTTATGCTTTCCAAGCATAAAGAGGGAATTCGTTTTCCTTACCCGAAATTTTTCCAAATAGCCAGCCTGTGCTTGCTTCTTTTTATATATTCTGGACATTGTTTTCAGGGAAACATGATTTCCCAATACTTTTAATTTTCTGGAAATCTTTAACCATTATTCTGAATGCACAGATTACATTAGTGCGTGGAAAGCAGGTATATTTCATGTAAGTAGTACTCTAACAGAGACAGTATACGAAGAGTGTAAGTATACATTAATACAATAGGAACAAGCAAAATTTTTGTTCCTCAAATTGGGCAGATTCCTTGAGTGGAGTTAAAGGAGGTGCAAAGTAGTGTATCTCTGAAGAGAACAAACTGACTGCTATAGGAAGAATGCCCCTAATATTAGTTCTTATTTTTGAAAGGCTAGGTTTTGCTGATATACTTGTAATGATTTTAGCAAAAGCATTTTTCTAACATGAAATCAAGGTTTCATTTTTGCAAGACTAAATAAAGTTTGAGATTAATGTTGTGAGGAAAATTTAAGTTATGAAAGGTCCTATAAAAGATAACCTACCTTTTGAAGGGTTTGAGGGAACAGTTATTAAATTTGTCAGCAGACAGTTAAATTCACAGCCTAGCTGTGATCTGAGAGAAACACATCAGGAAGTTTCATTTTTTTCTTAAGTGGCAAACACCATACAGAGTCCAAAATAATAGAATAAAGATAAGGGAGATTGCATTGAGAAGTCTTTTACTTAGTTCAGAGAGGGTATCAAAAATACAATAATAAATAAGTTTGACAGTACAGTAAAGGAAAAGCAAACGAGTGATAAAAAAATTAGAAAATAAATCTTTTCTTGGGTGGAAGCTACTTTTTCTGGAATTAGCAATGTGTTCTGTCATCTTGGGTAAAAGATTTCTGTAGTCAGAGCCTTCTGGACAATTCCTAAAAATTATAAATTTAAGGTCTCTGAATGGAATGGACATCAAATAGTCAGAGGAAAGTAATATATGTCTTTTAAGTTGAGATCAAAACCTTGGAGTGTTACCAAGATGTCAGTTGTTGGCATCATCAGGTAATGTCTATTCCATTGAGGCTTCAGGAAATTTTTTTCTCTAATGTTTCCTTTACAAGACTAAATATCCAGGTTTCAGATCATGCAGAGTCTACCTAGGTGGGTAGGTTTTAGAAATGCAGCTTGTTGATAATTAAGTTGGAAGCTCCGTATTCGTCTCCAGTAGCATTCAGTCTTAATCGGCTTATAATAGGCTAGAATTTAGGATTGAGAACAATGCCTAAATTCTCGAAGCAACCTCTTTTTAACTCACAAGGAGATAACTTTGGGTTCCGAGAAGGAGAATCATTATCGCTATCTTGGCTAATGGCAAGAATTCAGCCTTGAAAATGTGAAGTTTCTTGAAACTTTAATAGTTATAGTTTTAAAATTTTTTTTTAACGTTTTATTTATTTTTGAGACAGAGGGAGACACAGCATGAACGGGGGAGGGGCAGAGAGAGAGGGAGACACAGAATGGGAAGCAGGCTCCAGGCTCTGAGCCATCAGCCCAGAGCCCGACGCGGGGCTCGAACTCACAGACCGTGAGATCGTGACCTGAGCCGAAGTCGGACGCCCAACCGACTGAGCCACCCAGGCACCCCTTTAATAGTTACAGTTTTAGAGTTCCCTATGTTCTCTTCATTTTTTCCTGAGGCTTCTCAATGATAAGAATAGTGGAGGTTCTGAGTAAAAGATAAAGCTAGAATGGAGTAAAACTCAGAAGGATTTCTACCCACTATGAAAATTAAGAAGTTGAGAGAATGAGTTGATTCATTCCTCATGAGAGAGAAGGAAGCAGACATGCCAACAAAAGATATGGAAAGAGTCCAATTTCTACTTTCCAGGTCTGTACAAGAACTACCTATATTGCCATTCATAAAACACCCTGTATTTTGATAATATTTCCCCTTCCTCCTCCTCCTCCTCCTCTTCCTCTTCCTTCTTCCTCTTTGCCTAAGTAACATTGGTATACGTTATTTGTTTCCCTTGGCTAAAGTGGCGATAATTTGACTATCAATTAGAAGAACAACTGTAGTGCTCTGAAACACATCCTCTGTGTTTAAACTGTGAGCACATATAAAACCTGAAAAATACTAATTGGTCATTATAGGGGGATGTTATGAAGCAACTTTTTTTTGAAAATGTTTAAATAAAGAGAAAGGAATAAGCATTTAGACTCTTTTTCTCCTGCATGAATGATACTATTCAATACCCAATATTAGATGAGAAGTTTCTCCTTTTTATTTTTATTTTTTTATTTTTTAGTGTTTATTTATTTTTGAGACAGAGAGAGACAGAGCATGAGCGGGGAAGGGGCAGAGAGAGAGACACACACACACAGAATCCGAAGCAGGCTCCAGGCTCTGAGCTGTCAGCACAGAGCCCGACGTGGGGCTTAAATTCACAAACCTGTGAGATCAAGACCTGAGCTGAAGTCAGACCCTTAACCGACTAAGCCAACGAGGCACCCTTATTTTTTTAAAAAAATTTTGAAGTGTATTTATTTATTTTTGAGAGAGAGAGAGAGAGCGCGCACACACAAGCAGGGGAGGGACAAAGAGAAGGAAAGAGAGAATCCCAAGCAGACTCCACACTGTCAGTGCAGAACCTGAAGCAGGGCTCAAACTCATGAACCATGAGGTCATGACCTGAGCTGAAATCAAGAGTCAGACATTCAACTGATTGAGCTACCCAGGTGTCCCAAAGTTTCTTTTTTAAAAAACCTTCCAGCTAATAAGTTTTTTTAAATGAATGATAGAATAGCACCATTTTCAAACCCTATTGAATTATCAGATCTAGATATTAAGCTTTGATGGCAGTTGTTACCACAGACACACACATACACACACACACACACACACACACACACAGACAACTAAACACTATATGCCTTTTGATGGCAGAAAATAACCCTATCTATGAGATATCCTTGCTATAAAAGTTGAACCTGAATCTGAGTAAACCTCTACTTATAGGAAATACAACAGACAAAGAAGCATGTTAAACATGACAACATGTACATAGCAATCAGCAAAAAACAACCAGACTCTGGAAAACAAATCTGCAGTGTTTTAAACAGATGAATTATAAGAATGCAAGGGAGGGAAGCAAGACCAAGAGTGAGAGAAAGAGAGATTATCACAGATTAAAATAAACTTAAAAGATATAAACTAATCACTATCTTGACCCTCATTTAGATCCTGATTCAAATTTAAAGTAAATATATACACATATATATGTGCGTATATATGTATATATATTTATAAATATTTGTCATTTGAACAGTAATTGACATTTTATGATTTTAAAAAGTATTAATTGTTTTTAAGTGAGATAATTGTATTATAATTATGGTTTTTAATAGTGTAGTCCTTACATTTTAGAGATACCTGAAATATTATGGATGAAAAATCACGTATGAGGAGAAAAGTGAACTGGAGTAGAGATGAAACCAGTTACCAATAAGTTGAAAATTATCAAAGCTGAGAGATAAGAGTACATTAAATTGTTCTGTGTACTTACTATATATGTTTGGAAGTTTTCCATAATTTTTAATTAATTGGATCAATTGGATATTCATAGAAAACCATTTTTAAAAAATGTTGTACCAATTGGTTGTACCAATTTACATTCCTACCTAAAATTTATATGGAACCATAAAGCAGGCCAAATAGCTAAACAACCTTAAGAAAGAATAACAAAGTTGGATACTTCATATTTCCTGATTTCAAAACATATTACAAAGCCACCATAATTAAAAGCAGTATGGTGCTGCCATAAGGACAGACATATAGAACAACAATACAGAATAGAGGGCCCAGGGGTTGCCTGGGTGGCTCAGTCAGTTGACTGTCTGAGTTGGTTTCTGCTCAGGTCATGATCCTAGGATCATTGGATCAAGCCCTGCATCAAGCTCCATGCTGAGTGTGGAGCCTGCTTGGGATTTTCTCTCTCTCCCTCTGTCCCTCTCCCCCACTCACACTTGCACTGTCTCTCTAAAAAAAAAAAAAAAAAAGATGGAACTTAATTCTACACCACACACACAAACTAATCAATTCAAAATATATTAATGCAATGAGTTCTAACCTTAAACTACAAAGCCTTAAACTATAAAACTCATAAAAGAAAATGTTAGGGATCTTCATGACATTGGTCTTGGCAATGATTTTTTTTTCAATAAAACACCAAAAGCACAGGCAACAAAATAAAAAATAGATAAGTGGAATGATATCAAACTAAAAACTTTCTGTACAGCAAAGGAAATATGCAACATAGAGAAAAGATCACCTATGAAAAGGAAGAAAAATATTTGCAAATTGTACATATGATAAGAGACTAATACCCAAAATATACGAGGTACTCCTATGACTCATTTGCAAACAAATAAACAAATAATCCCATTTTAAAATGGGCAAAGTTTTGAATAGAGTTTCTCCAAAGTAGTCAATAGGTATGTAAAAGATACTCACCATCACTAATCATCAGGGAAATCCAAATCAAAACTACAATGAGATATCACTACTCACCTGTTAGGACAACTAGTACTTAAAAAACAGTAAGTGTTGGCAAAGTTGTGGAGGAATTGGAACTCTTGCACACTATTGGTGGGAATGTAGAATGGCAGAGTCAATGTGGACAACAGTATGGAGGTTCCTCAAAAATTTAAAATAGGGGCACCTGGGTGGCTCAGTCAGTTAAGCATCCGACTCTTGACTTCGACTCAGGTCATGATCTCTTGGTTCATGAGTTTGAGCCCCGCATTGGGTTCTGTCCTGACAGTGAGGAGCCTGCTTGGGATTCTCTCTCCCTCCCTCTCTCTGCCCCTCCCCCCCCTCTCTCTCTCTCTCTCTCTCAAAATAAATCAATAAACATTTTTTTAAATTAAAAATAAAACTACCACGTGATCCAGCAATCCCACTTCTGGGTATTTATCCACAAGAATTGAAATCAAGATCTCAAATAAATATATGCACTCCTATGTTCATTGCAGTACTATTCACAATAGTTAAGATTTGGAAACCACCTAAATGTCCTTCATCCAATAACTGGATAAAAATGTGGTATACATGTATAATGAAATGTTCAGCATTAAAGAAGAAAATCCTGCCATGTGCAACAATATGGATGAGCTTTGAGGATGTTATGCTAAGTCCCAGAAAGACAAATACTATATAATTCCACTTACATAAGGTATCTAAAATAGCCAAACTCTTAGAAGCAGAAAGGAGAAGGGTGGTTGCCAGAATCTTGGAGGAGAAAGAATGGGTAGTTGATGTTCAACAGGTATAAAGTTTCAGTTACACAAAATGAAAAGGTTCTAGAGATCTGCTGTACAATATTGTACAGTACCCTTATAGTCTCGTTAAAAGGTGTGTGCTTGGCTGGCTCAGTTGGTAGAGCATGTGACTCTTGGTCTCAGGGATTATGAGTTCAGGCCCCACGTTGGAATTACTTAAAAATATAAAATCTTTAAAAAAATTTTAGTGAGGCACCTGGCTGGCTCAGTTGGTCAAACATCTGACTTTTGAAAACGGCTCAGGTCATGATCTTACAGTTCAGTTCATGAGATCAAGCCCCACATTGAGCTCTGAGCTAACGGCCACAGAGTCTGCTTGGGATTTTCACTCTCCCTCTCTCTCTTTCCCCACACTCTCTCTCTCAAAATAAATAAATAAACTTTACATAAATAAATTTTTGTTAAAAGGGTAGAACTCATTTTAAGTGTTCTTACCACGTTTTTTTATTATTGAAATATAATTGACATACAGTATTATATTAGTTTCAGGTATATAACATATTGATTCAACAATTCTATACATTACTAATACTCGCCACAATAAGTGTAGTCACCATTTCTCACCATACAATGTTCTTAAAATATTGACTATGTTCTCTATGCTGTAGTTTTCATATCCATGACTTATGTGTTTTATAACTGGAAGTTTATACCCAAAATTGTTTTACATCTATTTTAAATCATCTATTTTATATTAAATATATTATATTTAATATATATATAAATATATATTTATATATATTTAATATAATATATATTTATATTAAATATATATATATTTATATTAAACATTAAATAAAATCATCTATTTTACCCATCCCCTTACCCACCTCCTCTCTGGCAGCCACCAATTTGTCTTCTGTATTTGAGTCTGTTCATTTTTTGTTTGTTCATTTGCTTGTTTTTTAGATTATAAGTATAAGTGAAATCACATGGCATTTGTCTTTCTCTGTCTGACTTATTTCACTTAGCATAAGGCCCTTTAGCTCCAGCCATCTTGTCACAAATGGCAAGATTTCATTCATTTCTATGGTTGTGTAATACTCCATTGTATATATACACCACATCTTCTTTATCCATTTATCTATCTATAGACACTTGGGTTGTTTCCATATCTTGACTATTGTAAATAACACTGCAGTGAATATGGAGGTGCACATATCTTTTCAAATTACTATTTTCATTTGTTTTGAGAGTAAATATCCAACAATGAACTTACTGGATAATATGGCATAGCTATTTTTAATTTTTTGAACAACCTTCATACTATTTTCTAGACTGGTTGTACCAATTTACATTCCTACCAACAGTGCATGAAGATTTCTTTTTCTCCACATCCTTGCCAACACGTGTTATTTCTTATCTTTTGATACTAGTCATTTTTACTGATGTGAGGTAATATCTCACTGTGACTTTGATTTTCATTTCCCTGATGGTTAGTGATATTGAGCACCTTTTCATATGTCTCTTGACCATCTGTATGTCTTCTTTGGAAAAATGTCTATTCAGGTCCTCTGCCCATTTTTTTATTGGATTCTTTAGAGTTTTTTAGTGTTGAGTTGTATAAGTCCTCTACATATTTTGGATATTAACACCTTATCAAACATATCACTGGCAAAAATCTCCCATTCACTAGGTTGCCTTTTTGTTTTGTTGATGGTTTCCTTTACTGCGTAAAAGCTTTTTATTTCAATGTAATCCCAATAGTTTATTTTTGCTTTTGTTTCCCTTGCCTGAGGGGAGACATCCATAAATATGTTGTTAAGGCCAATGTCCAAGAGATTACTGCCTATGTTTTCTTTTAGGAGTTTTGAGTCTCACATTTAGGTCTTTAATCCATTTTGAGTTTATTTTTATGTATGGTATAAGAAAGTGGTCCAGTTTCATTGTTTTGCAAGTAGCTATCCAGTTTTCCCTACATGATTTATTGAAAAGACTGTCTTTTCCCCATTCTTGCTTCCTTTGCCCTTTCAAAAAAAAAAAAAAAAAAAAAAAGCATTTCCAGTAAAGTCAACCTCTAGGGCTAATTTGGCTAATAGCACTTGACCATCAGAAGCAGGATCCCATGTATGTTGTGACTCTCTCGTCCCACCACAAATTTTCTATCATAGTAAGTCCTCAAAAATTAGATACAGAAAAGTGACAGTACAATTAGGTCCATATTTTATGGATGCATTTCCACAATAACTTCTTTTTTTTTCAATTTTCAGGGGAGAGAGTGATACTTATAAACATGACTGTGCAAAATTTTGTCATGTGAGAAATTTTGACATAGTTTGGCTTAAAAAGTGAATATATACCCATTACTTGTAACAAGAGTGAAAAAAATAGCTCTACAATAAGAAGGAAGCAATTTCCAAATGATTATTTGACACAATTCTTCTGTAAGTAGCCTGTGTCTCACTAGAGGGAGCTCGGAACCCACAGATCAAGGGCAAGAGAAGCTAAATAAAATGTCATTTCATTTCAGGGGAAAAAGTATGAGTAAATATGACACTGATTTCCAGAAGCTGATATTTTTCATATGCCAATTACTAACTTGGAGTTTTTAATTATATAACAGGTAAATAATACAAAGCCTCCTAATAATCAGTGGATTAATTTAACAACCTATTATTGTAAATAGGGTGTAGGGCAAAAAAGAGATCGGCATTATCCTTGCCCTCTTTGGAGAAAAACTCCTAGCATTCATGAAAAAGAGCAATTCTTGCTCTCTGGATACTCCTTTCCTATCTCCATGTGTAAACACGTGGGGCATCTTCCCCTTTAAAGTTGCAACTTCTTGGGTACACTTGGGGAAGGGGTCTTTCTCACAGCTGCACCAAAGTTAGTATGCTCAGCAGCCTGTTTCTCCCCTGTCACCCACTACATCTCCTCGGACACTCTCACCTGAGAAACTAAAGAGCCACCAACCTTCCTCATGTCAAACGTGTTGCCACTACCCTGGCCTCATCTGTCAAGTTCTTCATTCCCAGCAGCAGTGTTAACTCAAGACTGTGTGGAGACAATAAATTGTGGTTCATTCTCAAAGCTAATATCCTAGTGAAAGATTCTATTTCATCTGCCATGGTTAGGTATCTATTCTGATCCTGCTAGCCTTCTCCCAGGAGATGGACATAGCTACAGAAATCTGATTTGGGAAAGGGGGTGGATTTCTAGAGGAGAATTGGCTTACTGATAGGATATACCCTTAAAATGCACTGCAATGTCTATTTTAACTATAACTCTACCCTCCAATCAATTTTAAAAATACAATCCTTATTATGACACTTTCCAGGCAAGAAGTGTTCTTTCTATCTTTTGAGCAGCTGGGGTTTCCATGGTCAGTAGAAAGAAGCTAGAGGTGCTATAGTCATCTGTGATGGTGAACTTCACATTTTTTTTCCCCTTTAATACTCATTCAGAAGTTTTAAAATTCCATTATCTCAGGGGCGCCTGGGTGGCTCAGTCAGTTAAGCGTCTGACTCTTGATTTCAGCTCAGACCATGATATCACTATTGTGGGACCAAGCCCTGCATCGGGACTCTGCAATGACAGCACGGAGCCTGCTTGGGATTCAATCTCTCTCTCTCTCTCTCTCTCTCTCCCTTTCTCTCTGTCCCTCCCCACCCTCTGTCAATAAATAAATAATAAATCCATTATCTCATCACATTTTCAGGTATACATTTATAAGTTCTCATCATAAATTTTGACAGTTGCCAAGGATGTAATTTCTGTTGTACATTTTGGCACTTTTATTTTAAATGGATGTGTTCTATCATTCATTTAAATGTACCTAATGTAATCTAGGGGTGCCTGGGTGGCTCAGTCAGTTAAGTGTCTGACTTCGGCCCAGGTCATGATCCCACAGCTAGTGAGTTCGAGCCCCGAGTGGGGCTCTGTGCTGACAGCTCAGAGCCTGAAGCCTGCTTAGGATTCTGTCTCCCTCTCTTTATCCCCCTCCCCAACTGGTGCTCAATCTCTCTCTGTCTCTCAAAAATAAATAAATGTTAAATAAAATAAAATAAAATACAAAATGCAAGCCCTTTACACCATTGTTTTTCTCCTCCAATTCATATTCTTATGCCCTACAAAATTTTATCTAATAAAATATCATTTATGCTTAATTTTTTTAATTTTTAATTTTTTAGTGTTTTTTTTTTAATGTTTATCCATCTTAGAGAGAGAGCCCACGCGTAATAGAGAGCAAGTGGGGCAGGGGCAGAGAGAGAGGGAAACAAAATCTGAAGCAGGGTCCAGGCTCAGAGCTGTAGCACAGAGCCGGATGCAGGGCTCAAACTCACCAACTGCAAGATCATGACCTGAGCCGATGTCAGATGTTTAACCAACTGAGTCACCCCAGGTGCCCCATATTTTTTCAATTTTTTAAATTTTATTTATTTTGTGTATGTATGTGTGTGTGTGAAAGAGAGAGAGAGAGAGAGAGAGAGAGAGAGAGAGAGAAGCAGAGAGAGGAGAGAGGGAGTCCCAACCAGGCTTCGTGCTATCAGTGCAGAGCCCAATGCAGTGCTCAGTCTCAGGAACCGTGAGATCATGACCTGGGCCGAAATCAAGAGTTGGATGTTTAACTGACCGAGCCACCCAGGTGCCCTTTGAAAGTCTCTTATTTATCAATGTTTATTTCCCTATAAAAGTGTGTGTGGTGTGTATGTATATATTTTGTATATGTATCTGTGTGGTGTGTATATTTTACATATATATATAATTTTTTGTGATGCAAAGCTCTAATTTTTTATCCTGGATTGAGTCATCATTCTAATTTTAATAATAAGAAAGTGAAAATCAACTCAACTGGAAGGCAAGACCATACTGTAACTGCAAATTTTCTTCTGAGTGACTGCCACTTTCTTGCCAATGACACTCCAACCCCAGATTCTTGTTCTGTTCCTCCCATTTCTTGAAAAAAGTTACTAAGGTACCCAGGTGCTGAACTCCCCCAGCTTTTTGACATTATGCAATCGAAATCTGACCCTGCTTCCCCGAGCTCTCAAAAATCTAGCAGAAAGTCAGGCTCTGTGCTGACAGCTCAGAGCCTGGAGCCTGCTTCAGAATCTGTGTCTCCCTCTCTCTCTGCTCCTCCCTCACTCACACTGTTTCCCTCCCTCTCTCTCTCTCTCTCTCTCTCTCTCTCTCTCTCTCTCTCTCTCTCAAATAAATAAAACATTAAAAAGAAAAAAAAACTCCCAGCAGAAAGGGAAATAATTCAGACAGAGAAAGACAAATATATAATTTCACTCATAAGTGGAATTTAAGAAACAAAACAAAGGAACATGGGGGCAAAAAGGGAGGAAACCCAGGAAACAGCCTCTTCACTATAGAGAACAAATTGATGGTTGCCAGAAGGGAGAGGGTAGGGGAATGGGTTAAATAGGGTGATGGGGATTAAAGATGGTGCTTTTGATGAGCACTGGGTGTAAGTGATGAATCACTAAATTCTACACCTAAAACAAATATTACATTGTATGTTAAATAATTAGAATTTAAAAACTTGAAAAAAAAAGTTCCCACCACAAACTTAAATCTTTTAATAAGCCACACTCTACTCCCTCTTACAAAGAAATGCATGGTTTCTTTGGTCTGTATGTTCTTTTTCTGAGACAAGGTAAATAAACTTTATTTGACTTAGTGTCCTCCTGGTAGCTTTTGGCCAGTGGACTTCAACACACTTGAAAAACACACTATAAATACACCAAAACACATTACATTTTTTTGACAAAAGAACATTTTTGTTGGGAATGCATCCCATGATGACAAAGATGGTCTGCCCACACACATTAGTTCATGCATCCACAGACAGCTGTAACTTATTGCTACAATGGTATCGTGTTAATTGTTACATTATTATATTTTGATTTTATATTATACAGGCACTGAGAAAACCCTCCACATATGAAAGGGTATGTTTTCTCAATGCCTATCTATTCTTAGAACTCTGTGTGAACTCCATGCAAAAATCAGTGATTCATAATTAAACATTATTTTGAGTAGTTGACAGCTCAAGTTGGCCCTCCACTTTTTAAAAAGTTTTTTGTTTGTTTGTTTTGTTTTTGAGAGCCAGAGCACGTGTGCATGCACTCAAGCAGGGAAGGGGCAGAGAGAGGGAGACTGAATCCCAGACGGGCTCCATGCTATCAGGGCAGAGGCTGACACAGGGATTGATTCCACAAACCGTGAGATCATGACCTGAGCCAAAATCAAGAGTCTGCAGGCTACTTAACCAACTCAGCAATGCTGACACTACTGGTCCTCCATTTTTGTTGCAAGTAAGCCATTGGAAACCTCTGACTTCCAGAATTATTATGATGACTTCAGAGGTATTTTTTTTCTTGTCCTACAATAAAATTTTACATGCTGCAAAGGCTTTTACATGTGGGGGTATGTACTGTAGTACATTTGGAATGGACAAAGAATCGTGTCTCTTCTTCATAAGAAGGGGAGGAAAGCCTACATTGGCAGAAGCTGCATGAATGTAGGGGTTCTCAGGCAGCTACGTAGGGAGGGAGGTGAGCACCTGGAAATTTATCTCTTAAAACAATCTTTTCCACGAGCCTCTTGGAAAGACTTCCTGAACTTTAAAGCATGGACTGAAAAGCCCAGCAAAAGAATTTAATTGAAATGAATGGTTATTTGCTTCAGATGGTATGATCAGAGGCATCCAATAAGAATGGGCTTTAACCAAGGAGACCAACAACGCAGAGTCCCTGGTGAAGGCTTCCTCTCTCTCCGAAGAGCTAATGAATACAGTCCAAGTTTCCCACGGTTTTTGCCATCCTTCTTACAGCTGTGCATCTTTGTCAACACCACTCTCTGTTCTCAGATATTCTTTTTTCTTAAGGACCAAGGCATTTAACCAGGTTCTGTTGAAACCTTGCCACCTGAGAGCAATTGTTTGATATTTGCTCATTCGTGCACCTATCATTTGTGTAGATTTTACTGTTTAGCTTTCAGAAGCAATCTCCCCACCCCCCACCCCCACACACTTCAGGTTTTTTGTCTAATTCTTCGTTGGAGAGAGAAGAGCAGATGCAGTTCCAGTCTAGGATGTGGGTATTGTGCCTGATTCCTAGATAGGGTTTGCACAAGGAGAGCCTGTGAGTGCTGCCCATCGTGGCGCTCACCGCGAGGAGGCTACGGGACTCTTCCAACCACGTAACACTACAGCACAGCCAAGCCTTGCAAAGAGAACGCTTTGCAAGGCCAGCCCAGGGAACCAGGGCGGCCCTGGGAACCGAACTCGATAGAAAGAGCAAAAGAGGCAGAACACGCATGCGCAGGGCGAAGGCGGAGCGGACGGCGCGCGAAAGGAGCGCGCGCACGCGGCGGCCAGGCCTTATAAGCGGGAGCGCGCACCAGCGTGGACGCCAGAGATCCCGCAGGCGGGTACCGGAAGAGACCGCGCGCGTGGCGCCCGGGCCTCAGCCATGGCTCACAGGCCGAAGAGGACTTTCCGGCAGCGCCGAGCCCACTCCAGCGATAGCGATGACGCCGAGGAGCGGTCTGCTGAACCCGAGGCTCCGGGGGAGCAGGCGGCCCCGGGCCCTCCAGAGGAAGGGCCGCCCAGTGGCGTGGGCCGCGCGGAGGTGACGGACTGGCGTGCTCGGGCCCGGGGCCCTCGCGGTCGTGGCCGAGTGTGGGCAAGTTCCCGGCGCGCCGCGGGGGCGGCTCCGCGCGCTGAAGGCTCCGACGTCCCAGGTGAGGCTGGGCTGCTGGGGAGCCGACGTGACGCGGGGCGAGGGGCGGGGCTGCGGGAAGAGGCCCTCGGGCTTCTCCGGTGGTTCCCGTGACCGCTCTAACTTCCAGCAGTGCTGAATTCCGGCCACCTGGAGCCAGACTGCACGCTTCCCAGCACTCGCTCGCCCGTTGCCCGCATCTCCAAGTCGGGCTCCTTGGGGCGACCAGAAAGAATCCTTTGGGGTTTGTGGCTCGTGTGTGTTCGCACCGTCGGGTGAACTCTCCCCAGTTATAGGTTTAGTGCGGTACTTGCTGTTTACGAAGAACCTAAAAGTCATAGAATTAAAAAAAAAAAAAAAAACTTTCTGGTACTGTTAGGGGGAAGTTTCATGTACTTTTGGGAACGTCCCCAGTTAGCTTTCTAGAAAACACTTAAGCAGAATAGTACATCAGAAGAATCTAGGTGACAGACTTCGCACGTTTCCTTTGCTTGTTGTATTTTTCATCAGTTATTTGCAGGAACGCAGATTACAACGACGGTGGATGTCACCAGGTAGCACAATGAATTGAAGACGCCATAGACTGTACCAATAATGGCAGGAACTACAGTGCAGTAGTTTTGAAGTACCTTTGCGTTTTTAAATCTAGAATTTAAGCAGCATTAAGATGTTTACATAAAATGTGTTCCAGTTAGAATTGGAGCTTAATAAGAATGCAGTTTTCAGTTAGTTTTGAGGTTAAAAAAAAATTGTCTCTCCCACGTAACTATTTTACAGAAAACTAGTGAGTGACATTGTTTTCCATTTGCAAATCTTGATACTTCTGCATTCAGCCTTGTGATAGGTTTCATTTGAAATATGAAAAGAAAACCGCAGGTACAGGGTGTAATAGGAATACTTAACAGGCTTTTAGATGATTGAGGGTGTCCTGCTTTGGTGTAACAACAAAGGTCAACAAACAGTACTTTCTTAAAGGTCAGTTTGCAACAAGAAGCTGAAACAGTTATCTGTCAGGTTTTTTTCCCCAGTCTGTTACATTAAAATCCACTGGTCTGTTTTGCACTTGAATGGAACTTTTGCCCATGCATGATTGGTTACATCATGCACGGACTATGAAAAGCATTGGTTCACAGAGTTTGCAAATGTTGGTACATTTTATGATACAGTATCTCCCCCCAGATCTGTTACTGTTAGTGTGTTACTGCTAATCATCAGTCTTTTAAGTATTGCAAAGATGCTCACGGTGCAGGATATGTTTTCCAAAATTCCAGTTTTCACTTGAAATCTCTAATTCTGGAAGTGATAGGCACAGCTTTACTCATTTCTGAGACAGTTTGTCAGGTGTACATGTAGAAATAACTAGAGTTTGTCATTCTTTCAAGTAAAATGGTGTTGCTCCTTGAAGACCGAGGCTAGTTCACCTTGCATCTGCTCACACAAGTGCTTTTCAGTGAGGCAACCATTGTGTTTCAGCGTGACCCGGAAGTGCTTTATACACACTGCCATTTTGTTCCACAGAATATTTAAAAGATGTGGACTCAAAGGTCACGATTTAATAAAGTTAGTGACTTTTAACTGCTGCATTGAGGATGGTAAGTGCAACTGGATTTTTTTTTTTTCCTGGCAATGCATGGTGGTGAAGAATACAATGGCTGCTACTACACATTGCTGTCACTGTCTTGATTTATACTAAGAAGCCAAGAGTTTTACCCGCCTCTGCTATTGCTTCATTATATAAATAGCATCAGATTAAAATGGGCAAATAACATGCTAATATTGTGATGAGAGTAGTTTTGAACTCGCAGATCCTCTGAAAGTGTCCTAGGGACTTCCAGAGGTTGATGGACCATGCTCCGAGAACCACTGCTCTGGTGTTCATCCACTTTGGGAACAGGTAGGGGTTGTCATAAATAGTAGCAAAGAAAGAGGGAATCTGTACTTGTATTCCTTTGTCTTCTAAGTTTTGATCTTACTCCAGATTTTTTTTTTTTAACTCTACATAGGTCTGTTAATTGCAGGACATTTTTAAGATAAAGAGTACTGGGGCGCCTGGGTGGCTCAGTTGGTTGAGCGTCCGACTTGGTCTTGGGTCATGATCTCACAGTTCGTGGGTTCGAGCCCCGCATCCGGCTCTGTACTGACAGCCCAGAGCCTGCTTCCGATTCTGTGTCTCCCTCTCTCTCTGCCCCTCCCCCACTCACATTCTCTCTCTCTCTCTCTCTCTCTCTCTCTCTCTCCCCTTCAAAAATAAACATTAAACATTAAAAAAAATTTAAAAAAAAAGATAGAGTACTATGTATGTAGTCTTTAAGTTTTAAAATTCATAAAAAAATACAAAATAATTGTAAACTGACAAGCCCTTTCTTGTCAATAATACCATGAATTCCTTCACATTTTGTTCATTCAGTTCTCACAACACCCTAATGGGTGTTATCTCTTAATGTTATCTTTGTTTAATAGACTGTGTGGCAGACTGTCCTTCCCAAAATCACAGAGTAGAAGCAAAGAGATTCGTGATTTGAGACCACAGTGCTCATTACAGGACTGCTTGCCACCAGCCGTTGAAGTATGGTATAAAGAGAGTCTAAATTCCGGAGTTGAGTGAAATTAGATTGAAAGCCCTCTTCTCCACTTAGTAACTTTGTGACACTGGACATGTTACTTAGCCTCTCTAGTCCCTAATGTCCTCATCAATAATAGCAGGCATTTACTTTATGGAATTGTGAAATTCTACAATTGTGTGAAATAGACCTTGTAAAGCAGATTTCAGTGCCTACCATATAGTAGGTGTACATTAGGTTTTTTTCAACTTCACCACCATAATTTTTCTTTCTTGTTTTAAATGTGCCTTCACTTTTTGTTGTCTCTTTTTTCTGTATGGTTTCCTCTTCTCATTGCATCTTTTAAGAGAATATTTTATTAGATAAGTGGATTGTATAAATAGGGTAAGTCTGTACATGTATTAGATCATCCATTGGTTTCAGAAACAATGGAAATGGAGAAAGATCTGTACATTGCTTCAAATACATGGAGGAAAATTAAAACACTGTACTGTATATATGCTATGTGTTGTGTAGAATTTAGGTTATTGATTACACTATCTTGACTCTTTGTTATATTCAAAAAATGTCCTGTTAGAATCCAGAATGGTTGATCTTTCAACGGATGAAGAGAGTGAAACACATCATTCCCCAGAAAGTAAAGATGATCACAGTTCATCATCCAACAGCTCTAGCTCTCTGGAAGAAGAATTTTCGTCAGTAGGTTGGTAAATATTGTGATTTTGGTTAACTTTATTTCTAATAGTATTTTCTATACCAGTGGTTCTTATTATTGGTAACACAACTAACTCTAGTGAAGTATGAGGCAAGTACATCATTACTAATGATTGTCTAAGTGCCAGATTTGACTGCTCTTTTCCATTACATGACATGCCCAAGCTCAGACTGCTTGTAAGAGGCAGAGCCAGGATTCAGACCCAGGCAATCTGCCCCAGAACCTGTGTTCTTAACCAGTGTGCTACACTTGGTGGTTAGTGCCAATATCTGAAGGGTGGTAAGAATTTGTTAGGATGTTTGGGGTACAGGACATAGCAAATGTAAAACTAGGGAAGACAACATAGCATATGCAGAGAACTAAAAATAGTTGTTGGAATGAAAATATTTGGTTGGAGCGTAAGATAGAGGAACAACAAAAAATGCAGAGAGACAAATTGGAGTCAGATAATACAGGATTTGGGAGAACTACTGAAAATTTTATGCCAATAAATGGCATGACCATCTTTGTCTTTTAGAAAGATCAGTCCAGTTCAGGGCTTGGTAAATTACCACTTGTGAACCAAATATGATCCATCACCTGCTTTTGCAAATAAGTGTCTGTGGCTGCTTTTGCTCTATAGTGACAGAGTTTAAAAGCTGTACCAGAGACTTGATGGCTCACAGAGCTGAAAATATTTTTCTGGCTTATTACTCAAGCTTAAGGATTTGTAACTTGTTTTGTGCTGTGGACTCTTGTCAGTCTCATAAAGTCTGGGACCCCTTCTGAGAAAAAAGAAATAAATTAACTTAAAATGTAATTGTTTAAATGCATTTTTTTTATTTTACACATTTTTTTTTTTAACATTTATTTATTTTTGAGAGACAGAGACTGAGCATGAGCTGGGGAGGGGCAGAGAGAGAGGGAGACACAGAATGCGAAACAGGCTCCAGGCTCTGAGCCGTCAGATCATGACCGGAGCCAAAGTCAGACGCTCAAACGGACTGAACCACCCAGGTGCCCCTAAATGCGTTTTTAAACACTTGCAACATAGTAATAACTGCTTTATCAACATTAAATAACAAGCAGTAGCTCTTGTAATTTTTTTTTCTTCTACAAGTTCACAAGGTACAAAAGTGCTTAATGATGAAACCAGTATTAAGAATTGAAACCTAGTAGATAGGTGAAGCCTTGTCTAGATTCTAGATAGAGGGCTGTCCAATAAAACTTTCTTTGATGATGAAAACGGTCTGTATCTTCATTGTCCAGTACATTAGCCGCTAGCCACATATAGCTGTGGAGCTCTTGAAATGTGGCTGATGCAGCTAAGGAACTGGATTTTGAAATTGGATAAATTTAAATGGTCACAGTGCTGCTATAGAAGATGGTAGATTAGAGGCCTTTTACACCAGTAGTTATACAGTGTTGGTAGCAGTGTCCACCTAAGGACAGAAGACAGTGTTTGCAAATGTGTGGCATAGTTTTTAATCATCATTGTGACTGAGGTATTGTTGGCCTGTAGTGCCCTAGAGACAAGAAATGATAAGTGTCTCTCAGAGTACAGGACAGCACAGCACAGAGAATTTTCCGTTCTGAAATGTGCATTTCAGAAACACTGAGAGTTGAAAACTTGTTCTGTGAGGGATACATTTTTTTTTCTTCTGGAGAAAATATGAAGGCATGGGAGAAGTTTGGAGATTGGTACGTGGACCAAGGAGTGCATTTATTTTTTTGTTCAGACAGTGGAATTATTAGAATGATCCAGTAGTGAAATATCTGCCTTGATATTGTTGCAGATACAGTGTGTTACTCATGGAGCATGATCTCAATCTCTACTCCTTAGATAAGATGATATATGTGAAAATTATTTAACTTATAAATCTGCATGTTGTTATTATGCAGCAATATGCTAACTTTATTAATTCATTCCATGTCTGGCCAGCATCTGCTCTGTGGGAATCTTTGAGCTAGATGTTGGTGCCTAGACAAGAGAGGATAATACTCTTGAAATTTTACTTCTTTATTGTAGCTTGAGAGAGGATTAGCTTTATGTACAACCAGTATCTCACTGCTGAGTCCATTCTTGTGACTTATTAAACCCCGCCAAGTCATTTGCAAACATCATTTCCACTTCAAGTATTTCTGTTTTTGTATTCATACACTTGAGTATTTTAACCTGAGTGTATCATCTTAACCCTGATTTTACAATGAGTTTCCCAGAGGGCTGTAAAAATACACTGTTGCTCAGCTCCACCTCAGATCAACTGAATCTGAATCTCTGGGATGGGGAGCTTGGGTACCAGTAGATTATCAAGATCCCCAGGTGATACTAATGTGTAACCAGCATCAAGAAATGCTATATAGCCTGTTGTGAAGGTTTTGAGTCTTAATTCTGTTTTAGGTTATATTAGCTGTCCCTCCCAGCTTTAAAGACATGTCTTTTTATCTTCATATCACATTAAGATCATTAAAACAGGGGCAGTGCAGACAAGACAAAATACAGAGGCCCTGTAGCTGATGACTACAGTGCTTCATGATCAACTTTTTTTTTTTTTTTTTTAGTAATTATTCAGCCACTTAAGAATCCCAGTGCAATATGTAATTTTCCCCACGTATTTTAACATTATCCACAAGGAAACTATTAAATGCTTTGGGAGGATGGAGAAACATCTGACCTGCATCATTTCCGTGATCTTAATCTATAAATTAGTACTAGTCTATAAAAAGTAAATCACTTGATTTGATATTCCTTGTTCTTAATGAACATACTGATTTTTAGTGATCACCACTTATCACTTCATAATTCAAGCACTTTTTGTTTTCCTTAGGACCGGTGTCAAGCATTTTGGTCAGTAATTTCTGAATTGTCTCTTTTTTTCTGTTTCAAAAGTTGGAACGTTTTCACGTCTCCAGGCACATGACCTTTTCTATTTCTCAAAGAATTTGGACCATGGGTGCCTCGGTGGCTCAGTCAATTAAACATCTGACTTCAGCTCAGGTCATGAACTTGCAGTTCGTGGGTTCAAGCCCTACATCAGGCTCTGTGCTGACAGCTCAAAGCCTGGAGCCTGCTTTGGACTCAGTGTCTCGCTCGCTCTCTGCCCCTTCCCTGTTCATGCTCTGGGTCTCTTTCCCTTTCTCTCAAAAGTAAACATTAAGAAAAAAAAACTTAAAAAAAAAAAAAAAGAATCTGGATCAGTTTGTGGTAAAGTTTAGAACATTTTACTTGAGCCTTGGTGGCTTGACATACCTAATTAACATTTTAAAGTGCTTCAAATAGTGAAAATTTCTTTTCCCATTTTGTTTACCTTAGTATTTTGCTTAAGAAACTGTTCTTTTTCCAGAAAGTTAAGGTAAATTTCAGCTTAGATCATGCATGAAGAAACTTGTTTTGAGTTGGAAGAGTCCACATTAATGTGGTTTATACTCTATAAAATAACTAAAACTAGGGGCGCCTGGGTGGCTCAGTTGGTTGAGCATCGGACTTCGGCCCAGGTCATGATCTCACAGTTGGTGAGTTTGAGTCCCACATCTGTGCTGTCAACACAGCACTTGCTTTGGATCCTCTGTCTCTCTCTCTCTACTCCACCCATGCTCTCACTCTCTCAAAAGTAAACATGAAAACAAAAAACTAATAAACTAAAGCAAGGCTCTATTAAAAGTTGTCACTTAAATATTCTTCAATGAACCTGATTATTTTCTTTACACTTTTTCACTTATTCATGTGGAAATCACCACAGGACCTTAGAGACTGACTTGGCTGTGTGGTTTTAGTTTCTTTCTCACTCCCTCTATGCTTGGATGTTCTGGGGTAGGGCAGGGCATAATACAGCGTCCATCTTTGTGAGTCTTAACTGGCCTCTCCCCCATCATTCTCACGTCTACAGTTCTCATTGACTCAGCAACTCCATGTTCAGCTCTCCACATCCCTACTCCCCTCACAATCTCAGAGCTTCTGGAAGTGAGAAATACCCCTCAACAAAAAGTCAGCAACAACATCTGATGAATAAGAGAGCTCAAAGATAAAATGAAGTGGTATCAGTATATTTTCTGAAACTTCTAGACTTGGTTAATTTTCTAATTTATATTTAATCTCTATAAAAATAATTTTCTTTCATAATGGATGTAAGTTTTGAGCTGTGTAGTTAGATTCTATCAGAACAGTGAAAAAATTAGAAAAATGTGCCTTTTTTATTTAAATACAGGGAATATGTATTTCTGTTGGTGTTTGGTTTTCAGTGTCTCCTTCTTTGTTTCTTTCAGTAAATATCCCTGATGCAGCTTTTATTCAGGCAGCCCGCAGGAAACGTGAATTGGCCAGGACCCAAGATGACTATATTTCTTTGGATGTAAAACATACCTCTATCATCACTGGGATGAAGAAAAACAGTGATGAAGATCCTGAGAGTGAGCCTGATGACCATGAAAAGAGAATACCGTTTACCCCAAAGCCTCAAACACTTAGACAAAGGATGGCTGATGAAACAAGTACATACTTAATTTATTTACAATATGTGAACATTAAGGGATTTTTCGCTGGAATATACTATCATGATCAAATCTCCATAAAAACTTAATGTAATGTCTCATATTTTAAAAGGTGTTAGAAGTTGGTTTTTATTTAATACCAATTTGGTCAATGACATCATAGTCTGTAAAAGATAAATCTATTAAAATACTATTACCAAACATAATGTGTAATAATATTTAATATTGTCTGACCTCCACTTGATCTTTTTTGACAGATTAAAAAATTGTGCAGTCTTATTTTTGATATTGAAAACTTTCATTATAACCTTTGTAAAGATTTTTTTTTTAACATGGAAGCATATACAGAGATTTTAGGCTTCATTTATTAAAATCTCCCCTGCTCTAATAAAAAATTTCCTCAACCAATAGTCTTTGGATCTCAAAGGACTATTCTCACATTTCTCATTTATAAACAATAATATGTTTTACCAAAATTTTTTCACTTCAAATAATATTTTTTCAGAATGAGACTTTTGGTTCTTTATAACCCAGAAATTATTTTTCAATATTTAGATTCTCAGGTAGAATTTATAATCTCTGGGAGCACCTGGGTGGCTCAGTAGGTTAAGCATCTGATTCTTGATTTCCGCTCAGGTCATGATCTCATGGTTCATGAGATCGAGCGCAGAGCCTGCTTGGGATTCTCTGCTTCTCTGTCTGCCCCTCCCCTGCTCGTGTGTGGGTTCTTGCTGTTTCTCAAGATAAATAAGCATTTAAAAAAAAGAATTTATAATCTCTGTTAAGGAATACCAAATGTTTCATTTTTTTTCAAGTTTTTTTTCTCCATATGTGAAACTATGGAAGTGTTTTTAGTGGGACAGTTTGGTGATGAGTACAGATTCCCAGATTCAGGTCTCCACTTCAGCACATTCCTCAGACAAGTTATTATTAAATTCCTGATAGCAGTGTCCTCATTATAAAATAAGGATGATAATAGTGCTTTCTTCCCTGAATTGTGAAGGATAAGTTAACATATGTAAAGCTGCTAAGCCAGCAGCACATTATAAGCCCCCCAAAAATGTTAGCTGATGCTATTAGAATGCAAAAATACCATTCATGATTTTTTTTCCCCCTAGCACCTAGAAATGAAGAAACAAGTGAAGAAAGTCAGGAAGATGAAACTCAAGATATTTGGGAACGGCAGCAGATGAGGAAAGCAGTTAAAATCACAGAGGTAATAATTTTTTTATACCATGTTAATTTTTTATACCATATTAATTTTCTGTGGCTGCTATAACAAATTATCACAAATTTGATGGCTTAAAATTGACATTGATTTTCTCACAGTTGTGGAGGCTAGAAATCTGAAAGCAAGGTGTTAGCAGGACTGTGCACCCTTTGAAGACCTAGGGGCAAGAATCTTCTCTTGTCTTTCAAATTCTGGTCACTCTAGGTGTTCCTTGCTTTGTGACTGCATAACCCCTTGCTGTCTCCTTCACATGGCCTTCTTCTCTGTGCTTCTATGTGTCTTTTACAAGAACACTTAACATTGGATTTAGGGCCCACTTAGATAATGCAGGATGTTCTCATCTTGAGATACTTCGCTTAATTACAAACAGAGAGACTCTTTTTCCAAATACGTCATATTCACAGGTTCTAGGGGTTAGGACATAGACCTATCTTTCGGTCACTGTTCAACTCACTACACCTTATATACCATGTTCTTTTCCCACTAGATTATAAACACCTTCCACATATTAGGCCATTTAAGGGGACCATTTTTTTTAATCTTTAGTTTTATGGTGACTGCAACGTACGGTAGGTGTGTAAATATAAAGTTTAAACAAATATGTTTAGAGTTAAACTAATAAAAAATAATTGTTCTTGAGCTCAAAAGTCCTGGATTTGGGTTCTGGCTACACCACTGAAATATATGCTCCGTGAGGTCGAGAATTATAAACTATTCAGTGTTTTATCCTTCTGTGCCTAATGTTGTGAGTGGTCAATAAATATTTGTGAAACTTTGAGCAAATTATTTAATTTTCTTTTTTTTTTTTTTTTTTTTTTATAGTGTTTATTTTTGAGAAAGAGACAGAGTGTGAGCGGTGGGGGGGAGCAGAGAGAAGGGGAGACAGAATCTGAAGCAGGCTCCAGGCTCTGAGCTGTCAGCACAGAGCTCGATGCAGGGCTTGAACCCAGGAGCCATGAGATCATGACCTGAGCTGAAGTCAGATGCCTAATGAACTGAGCTACCGAGGCTCCCCAAAGTTTCTAAATCTGTTTTTTCTTCAATAAAATGGGAAGATAATGTTACCTACATGAGTAGGTGGCTATAAGTCTCAAAATCATAATGATTTAAAATAAAGTGCTGATACATTACATAAATATAAAGTTATTATTTTTTAATGTGTTTAACAGTAATGCTTTGAGGGGCACCTGAGTGGCTCAGTTGGTTAAGTGTCCAACTTTTGATTTCAGCCCCAGTCATGGTCTCATAGTCATGAGATCTCATGTTGGGTTTCACACTGGACATGGAGCCTGCTTAAGAATTTCTCCCTCTGCCCCTCCCCTGCTTGCACACACACAAGAAACAAAGCAAAAAACAGTGCTTTGAAAGATTATTTGCTCTTCTAAATAAAGTATTGTTAAGATCTCCGTGTTATTAAAACTAAGAAGCTAAGTAAAGGGAAGTCTTTGGTTGTAACAATATTTAGAAATCTCTGACCAGAGAAATGATTTAGAGGGCTATTTTTATAACTATAATAGGTTTAGGTTCCCCCTCCCCTTTTTAGTAAAATCAGTGTAACAACAGAATGAAAAAAAAATACTTGGAGAAAAAAACATGTCACAGTCCTTACTCTGCTCAGGTTTGCATAATTCCTTTTTAAGTATTTGTTTAATTATAGGCATAGTGTATATCAGAAATTCCCAGACTTCCCATTCATGGAACCCACAGTGTCTTTAACTTTATTCTGATGCCCTTAGGCCAAAAGAAGTACTAAAGCAATTCCATTTATTGAGTACTTAGGGCGATAGAACTTAATACTATTTATGTCCTAATAACTCAGTAGTCTTTGGAAAAAATAACACTGATAGATTGAAGAAAAAAAATCTTTTAATTTCATTTTTAAATAACCACACTTACTAATGAAATGTGTGCACCTCTTGGGCACTGCATGACATCTCAAGATTAGACACTGCCATTCTCCTTTCTAAATTGATTTTCAGTAGGTACTTGCTTTTTATTACATCCACCAAAAACCCACCTTCACTAATAAGACTTCATCAAAGGACTGTAGCACAATCTAATGTTGGAGCTATGAACTAGTTAAAACTAGTAGTTCAATAAATGATGAATATGTATTTCCTGAAAATATTTAAAATATTTATATTTAAAATGTATATTTAAGAGCACCTGGGTGGCTCAGTTGGTTAAGCGTCCAACTTCAGCTCAGGTCATGATCTCGCAGTTCGTGGGTTCAAGCCCTGTGTCAGGCTCTGTGCTGACAGCTCAGAGCCTGGAGCCTGCTTTGGATTCTGTGTCTCTTTCTCTCTCTGTTCCTCCCCTGCTCATGCTCTGTCTCTCTCTCTCTCTTTCTCAAAAATAAAGATTAAAAAAAATTTTTTTTAAATAAATAAAATGTATATTTAAGATATTTCATAGCATCCCTCTGAGTTCACGTGGATGCCTTGGCATGTAG